>NC_140130.1:33318836-33461336 GCF_964035555.1 Netta rufina | reverse complement strand
ACAGACTGCATTGTCTGTTTGATCTAGGTTAGGTACAGTTGGTATCAGACTTCATGATATTAAATGGATAAATATCTTTTGTTTCTCATATTTCAGTTCATGTCAGCTATCATCAGGTCACTATCGATGTCCAAAGTATTCAAACTGAACTCTTAGGGTGCCCATCTACAAAAACCTTCTGGTATTCTTTCTTCAAGAGCAACCTAGAGCTGTGTGTGAGGCATCCAAGTTTTATGTACAATGTGAAAATGATTATCTGACCAAAAAAGGATCTACAAAAATCACCTGCTGAAAAAGAAGGTATACTATCCAGCAAGTAGAACATACAAAGTCTCATTCCTTATCCATTTTAAGTTCCTCTCCATACTAACGAGTCTGCATCCATGAGCTTTGTCCTGAAGCAAGCTGCTTCCCACAGGTTTTAAGAGCAAAGGGAAGAGTTATTGGACAAGGCCCTGTTTTAGATGTGTCCTCTTGTTAAAACAACAAACAAACAAAAACCACTCTTGAAGTGCTCCACTTCCATGATGTTGCCCTCAATGTCAACACTTGCAGTTGGGTCCTCCCAAATAGCTCTTCCCAAATAGCTGATAAAAATAACACTTAATCAGGGAGATACAGATTGGTGTCTTCTCAGCAATGAGAAGATTTTTCACATGAATTGAAGAATATGACTCCATCATCAGACATTTTATCTGACCAATTTTTTTTACAAAACTTCACACATAAGGTATGCTCTGGTCATGCTGTCAGACTCCCATATCACATATAAATCCAGTGGCAAACTACTTAAGTTTATTGGCCTCACCCTCCTACTGAGACAATGCTGGGCTCATGGGTGCTTGGAGAACACAGGAGTTTTCAGGGTGAGCAGAGTGCTGAGAAATTTTGAGGATCCATATTTTCAATCTGGGCACATGAAAAAATGGTGTTTTGACATTATCTCTTACCTCTTCCCTTTGAGTCTGGAGTCTTCCAAGGTTGTTTAAAGCCTGCCCTTATGCACTGAAAAGTGAACTCCTACAAGCTGAACTCTGGAGTCCCATGGTGAAGAGCGAGGTCAATCCACACAATGGATTAAACCTTTTCCTTGTAAATGAAGATATAGTCCCTTGGACAAATAATTTTCTAACAAAATGAATTGAACCATATTTCTGTTATATTTAGCCTCTAATCCCCTATAAACATATTTTTGACCAATCTTCCTTTCGTTTTGTCATGCTCTACAGATTGTACCCAGAATTCAGCAATGGCAGAGTAATTGAAAACTGAATAAAATTTCCCATCTAGATTTATTTTAGTTTTGTTCTGTAATACTGTTCTATTATTCTATTCATTTAACTTCTGGAAGGTAGCAAAATAACGATAAATATGGGATTGTTGTATTTAATTGAACATATAACACAAAGTTACTGTTTCTCAAGGTATTCTGTACCCTTTGCTTCCAGCACATTTAATTATGTATGAACTCTTCAAAAAAAAAAAAAAAAATAAAAGCCCTCTCAAATAATGTGAGACGTCTACACGTCTACTAGGGGAGAAGATTTAAAGATGATAAATGTTATTTAGAATCACTATGATATGATTCATATTGTGATGCGATTGGGAACAATATTAAAACCCACCAAGGCTATTATACCTAAATTTTTGTTTCAATTCATGCAATATTGCTGCTGCTTAATATGATTTCTATTTACTCCTTTCCATTGTTAGTGTTTTATTGAGGTTGTGTCGGCTTTATCAAGCTAATGTCTGCTGCAAATGGAGGTCAGCAGAGCCAAAGCACTGGCAAAAAGCCTGTCTCCATTATATTCTACTTGGTATGAATTTACTTGAAAATCATCTCTTTCTAATACAAACTCTTTATTCATCATTCTTCAATTATAATATTTCCACCTGCACAAATCCTGACAGCTTGATATTTAAAAGCTATATAAACTCTCATAATCTAATTTTAGATTCTTTTTCGTAAAACTGTACTGTACCTTCTTTAAAGTAACAGTGAATGCATTCATCAGAAGGTTTAAAATCAAGTTCTTAGCTACATGATTTAAAAAGCTTGAATTTCAGGTAATTTTAATTATTACTTTAAAACATGCACAGCTACTTTCAATGACAATAACAACAAGTAGTTAATTTGTGTTCTTCAAGTGTCAAGGGTGAAGTAAGTAATCCTGTCATGCCCTTGCTAGAATACAGTTTGGCAAAACAGGATATTGTAGAAGCTTTATAAATCTTATATCTCTATTTCTCCTTGTACTGGTCTAGGGAATAATGAAAAAGAGTGACACATAAATTTACCTACCAGATAGGGTATGTGCTCTCGAATACCCACGCATAACTTCCATTAACATTAGTATAAAATATACATGCACACAAAGGGGAAGGATAGCCTACCAGATATACAGAGGTCTAGAATATTAGCAGAATTATAGCCCCTTTAGTAACTTCCAATCCATCCTAGATCACAGAGATTTATTTTTTTAGTCTGAGTTAAAGTTCAAACCTAAAATATTTGCATAAAAATAACTACAACTAAACTGCAAAAGAACAAACTGTACTTCGGAGACAGTTTAAAATCTTTTTTCAGTTTAAGATATATTTGAGTAGTTTAAAATCTAAGAAACTCAATAAAAATAAATTTAAAAATATATATATTTTTTCAGGACTCTTTGCCGTAAGTTTCTAAATATGTTATTGGATAGGTGATTGAAATCTGACAAAAAAAAAAAAAATTTATAATAATGTCCTGCAGCAAAAGCATGGCACCAATAACTAAACAATACTTTATCACCTTTGCCACTCTCAACAGCTCCCATTAATACCGAGATCATAGTGTTAGGCCTTCTATTCCCCAGCTGACCATGTTAGTGACAGCCAGGGCTTAGGCAATGACATTGAAAAATATTTGCAGTGACACAGCCACAAATCACTATAAGACAAGTTTAAAACTCAATATTCACTAAACTTGCATCTGTTCTTTTCTTGTTAGAACATCTACAACACATTTATTATAGGCTGAATTCCTCAAAGTATCAAAACATTGATGGAAAGTGATAAAAATTATTGGTTGATAGAACTAGATGCACAGAGGGGCCTTTGTCAAGTCATTTATTCATATGAGGCTATTGTCTGAGAAGGAATCAGCTAGGTTGCCTGATGAAGAGATGTTTTCTTAAGATTAGTGTTCATTTATGTAACCTGCACCCAGTAAATGAACACAAGTACTTGTAAATCAAATTTTCTTAATGGTCTCATCGTACGCATATTGATTTTTATTTTCAACTCTCCCTGGGAACCTAAGCAGATGTTTGACTACTTAGCAATGGCCACAGGACATTATCCTTTCCATGTGGTTCAGATCACCTCTGAAGAAGCTGCTTCTGTAGCTTCCTGTTTTCTGGACATGGTGGTTGGCAGATGTCCTAGACACATGGCCATTCCCATATTTCGGCTTCAAATCTCATGCTTCTTTCTGAGCATATGTGTGACACTATTTTTCCTGTGTTTTCACAGAGCTGTATCAGTAAATCACTTAAGCAGGACACAGAAGCTCCTGAAGGCTAGTGATGAATATCTGCATGTCTCCTAACCCCATCCCTTTGTGAGAAGGGACCAGGTAGACTTGCTGCAATGACAGAGTCCCTAAATTACCAGGCCAGCCCTCACTCCCTGTCCTCATTCACTTTTTTGCCTGTTTTGCCCTGTCCTTGGACTCATATGACAGGAGAGAGCTGTTCCAGGGCATTCCCAGAGATTCTACCCCAAGCCTGGTTGCTTGTTTTTTTGATGAGCTCACATAGGCTAATCCCAATGAGTCAAATACCTCGAGGGACAGACACATGGAAGGAGAGAGTTATGTAAGAGGGAGAAAGAAAAGAGATCTATGATGTTCATGAGGATTTGACAGGGGTGGGTGGGAGGTATGACTGAAGCTTGCAAAATCATGAAGAAACTAGGTAGGCTGAGTGCACAACTGATAGTTACCAAATCCCACAACACTAAAAGAAGGAGTAATTCTCTGAAACCGTTAGGAGAGCTGTTTAAATGAAATAAAAGGTAGCCTACAGCAGATCTTCTGGCATTTCTCACTGTATGAGACTGTGGACAGAGAGCTTGAGCAGGGCCAGAAGGGTATCAGGTAAATTGATGGTCTACAAACCTAATGCAAATAGAAGTTGACAATGCTGTACCTTGCCACTTACCTAATCCAAAGATTAAAATAAAATAAAATAAATAAAATAAAATAAAATAAAATAAAATAAAATAAAATAAAATAAAATAAAATAAAATAAAATTAAATTAAATTAAAAATAAAAATAAAATATAAAATAAATATAAAATATAAAATATAAAATATAAAATATAAAATATAAAATATAAAATATAAAATATAAAATATAAAATATAAAATAATAAAATAAAAAAGGGCACTAGGCTGTGGGGAGTGACCCAGCCTCCACACCCCTCCCCAAGGAGCATCTGTTGCTGCAGTCTACTGGGCAAGGTGGACCTCTGGTCTGATGCAGCAAGGAGTCTCTTAGGTTGCTAAAGGGCAAAAGTTTTTTCTAAAGCATGCTGAAGTCTGTATTAAAATTCTGTAATCAGTATTCTTCTGACCCACACATTCTAGTAAATGATTTTCCAGATGAGGAGTATTTTCAGAAATGGCAACTTTTTGGAGTGCATTGAAGAGACTGTTCAAGAAGGGGAATGATTAATTCTTAATAGCAAGTTTTGCAGCATATTGAATGACACATTCTTACATTATATATTGATATATAACACACTGGTCCTATGCCATGCTGACTATTAGCTCTTTTCCAACAAGGCATAGTTTATAGATAATGCAATAGGTAAGGGACAGAGCCATAAAATGCTGGCTCTTTCAGTTGTACCAAAATCTTTTGGAACTTCATTTTGGTTTGAAAGATGACTGTCTTGGCTGTTGATATTAAGCAGAGGCAGCAATAAATGTGTGCAAGACCAATCCTGTCCGTGTTTCCCTGAGGCCAGAGGCATAGCCCATAGACTTAAATTTAGATGAACCACAGAGTCAGACACTTGTCTGAGGATTAATCAAACTCCTTTGATCAAAACTTTCTTACAGTTTAGTATGCCTTACTTTGGTCTAAACTTCTAGTATGTAATGTGTTAGTTCCTTCTGCACTTACCTGTCCTTATAAGAGCTCATAACTAAAGTTTAAAAATCCAAAGATAGATGGTTTCCATGCAGTATACCCAAACCACTGTAGCTGCTTCAAAAACACACTTTCATAGACTACCTAAAATTTTTACATCATCTTTCTACTTTTTTCTAACATAAGCATTTGCCTTTTTCTCTATGATCTGTCTCACAAATCTGTATTATTTGGCCAGGCTGGATATGTGTTTTGCTTTTTTTACACTGTTTGTGCTATGCCTAGTTGTATATGCAGTGCTGAGTTTTTGATGATCTCTATAATTCTTCAACATAATTTTTCTTCCAGTCATCATTTGGAATCAATATCAATCAAATGGTATAATATAATAATGAAGTATAATATAATAACGAATGAAGTATTTCTAAACACCCATGGTGATTCCATGTTAGTTCATATTTTAGCTTATCTGCTTAGGCATCTGTGCGATTTCTTCAGTGAATTTTCTTCACTGCAATTTCTTTACCTTCCCTACAGGAGGCATCCTGTTATGAGGTAATGCCAAGGACAACATTCCCTCCTTTGATCGCTGGAAAAACTTACATGCGTCTGGAGAATATTAGGTAGAACAAAAGAATATGCAGTACATTCCATACAGTGGTTTGATACATACATATGTAATTATTTCCATGCTTTTTAGTGCCTTTGCTGAGATCAAGTGCAGTGTTATTTTCAAATGGAAAACTTCCTGTAGCTGGGAACTATATCTTGTCTTGCCAGTGGGATGACCTAGAGATCTAATTGGCATTTCTACCAATTTTACAAATGTCTCCAGCCCTTCAAAGCCTTTGTGAAAGTTCTGATTTAAAAGAAAATATCTTCAAAGTTCAACCTTCCATGAACTATGCGATGAAACAGCCCAAATATTTTCAGTTACCTATTTTGAGGAACAAATCTTCAGTATTTCTCAGCTCAGGTAATAAAGCATTTTGTTCTTTTGGCTTTCTCTAAAATCAAGACAAAAGATACATTTTCAGAGATGATATGAAATGAAATTGAAATGAATGAGTACTTGGGATAAAAGAAACCTTTAGTGCTAGAAATGCTTTGTTATGACTGAATAAACTAAATATGCTTAATATTAAAGGTAATGATGCGACTGATTGAATAGTTTGACATTACTGCACATGAAATATCATTAACAGGTTCAAGATGGTTTTATATCAATACCACATCTCAGAATAAAATAAATGGAAATATGGGACTACAACAATTTGTCACTGGAGCCTTACAGTGTCATTTAAAAAAAATATTATCAGTGAAAGACTAGTCAGCATGAGCTGGAGTGTCAGAAGAAATTACAGCCTTGTGTACCTTTGAAAGTAGGCCCAGTTAAACAATTTAGGATAGCTGCAGCATAGGTATACCTATGAAAGGACAAATAAATACCATTTGGCCCTTGTATCTTTGTCTGCACTGAGCACCACCAAGTCATGCCTGTAGTGACTACTGCTAACAGTTTTCAGGGTCCGAAAGCAACATGATTTCTCTCATGTCTCTGGGTGAAGACAAAGCAAATAAGGAAACTTTGCCACCTGACCTCATAGATGCAGTTTTCAGGAACAAAGCTCAGACATCACTGTGCAGTTACCACAAGGTACTTACCCACCACTAAAAATATTAGGGAGCAAACAGCTATCTACTGTTTGCACATTGTGTGCATGTGTGCTTTCTTTGCTGTTGGTGCCACAAAGTTACAGCAGCAGTTCTCAGCATGACTTCAGTGAGAGACATTTATCTGTCAAAATGTCTCTCAAAAATACCTTGATGGTGCCAGACTCATTATTATCTGCAAGGTAGACATCAGAGCAAAATATTACACTGCAAACTCAAAGATCCAAGATGCATAACTCCATCTCATTGCCAATGAGCATCTCATTGCCAAATGGTTTACCACTTGTACTATAGTCACTGTGAGGATTAGCCTGCACGATAAAGATCCCTTAGATTTTGGCATAGGTGTGGTTCTTCCTTTCACCTTTCAGAAGCATAACAGGCAGCACTTGTCTATTCACCCATGGGATGCAGATGCTCATAGCCATCTTGATCAACATAGGTCATTGCTGTGCATGAAAGCACACAATACTGATGGTAGCAAGCTGTAAATCAGGACAGTAAATCTAAGCTGGCATTTTGTGGCTGCTATATTAGCTGCGGTTTTTCTGCAGACATCCCATTGCCCTCCAATTGCTGGCAACAACAGAGGTCGTAACAAAGCTTCTCTTACACTGTTGTGTACAGCATCAAGATGCTAATCACCATCGCTGTCCACTTTCTATTAGGAAATTTCCTTCCCACAGGTCTGTGTCAGATGCTGAGTACTTGCATGCCCTCTATTTTGCTTCCAGATTCTTGCTTCATCTTGGAGGATGCTCACCTCATCCTTCATGGGGATTTGGTCTCATTACTCTTATTACCTTAATGTAAGCTTGTATCTTCTCAAGCTCATTCCTGTCTCTTCCTCCCACAGACATCAGTTTTTAGAAACATCAGAGCTTGTTGTTCATCTCCCCCATAGCTACTGCCCTCACAGATTCTCAGTAATTTTTAGAATTATGACATGAGCAACATGGAAAGGACTGCACACAACAGTAAAGAAGGCAACATAAATACTAAACAAAAGTGGAATCAAATGTGGGAAGATGCTTTGAAATGTTATAAGCAGTTTAAATCATCACCTCCATCTTCTGTTTAAAATTAGTTAGCCAGATATAGATATTACCCACCATGGCTTCATTTTCATGTCAGAATGTTCTCACCATCTTCAAATTAATATTACTAATACCTGTATATTGAAAGAAAATTGAGGAAACCACTGGTAAAATGTAAGGCTGAAAATAAAGCAAATAATTTGAAGATAACTCTCCAAGTGTAGCAAAGACTGTTTTCTGGTATTTGCAGAGATGAAAGAGAACAAGAATTACGACCAACATCTACAAATCCAGATGCTCTACACGTACATAAGTTCATATGCAAGTATCCAAATGGAAAACTGTTTTTTTGAACATTTTAATGTAATATCACAGATTTACATGAAAATAAGAAGGGGCAGAGAAAATGATAGATAAGCTAGTATTACTCATAATATTGTATTTAATACAACCACATATTGTCAAGTATACTTGACAGACAAGGTTTCTCCTTGGTAGGAAGTTGCATAACATTAAGTATAAAGTTAGTGTCAAGAAATAGTATATTTAGGAAAATATTGAGATTTGTATGGACAAAAACAACAAGTTTTATGATCAATTTCAACCTCTGTCCACAAATAATAGTTTTTTAAATACATTTTATTCAGATGGTTTCCAAAATAAAGCTTTTCCTTTCAGAATGGCACAATCATTAACTGAAGTTATAGTTAGAATCAAAGTCTAAAATGATCCTCAGCCTCTTTTAAATTTGGAGGTGGGGGTTGGGGGTTGTCTGGTTTACTCAGAACCTGGGGGCTTGTAATTTTTTTCTGTTACCCAAAGGGTCTGTTTTTATTTCTTCCAAAGCAAAATATTTTTTTTTTCTTTTTTCTTTTTTTTTTTTTAACCCAGGTATTTTCATGCATAAGTTATTTTTAGGTCATTTTATGGTACTTCTTTTTGCTAAATCATTAGAAGTTGCAACTTCCTCTTAATTAAAAAAGTAAAAATAAATCAGAAGTCGTAATATCATTTCACTGGGGAAAAAAAAGTAACAAGTTGCCACACATACACGGGATTAATGTGGAAAAGTTGTTAACTCCGTGTGTATTCTTTACTATCGTGTCCTTCTTTTCTTTGGTTTCTTTTCCAATCCTTAAAACTTTATAAGCTGCGTTTATGTTAAGCTGTTCCTGATATGCTCCAATAAGTGTGCTTTAGACACATTGTTAACATAAGGCCAAATCTGTAATACAGCATGGACAATTAAGTGCACAATTTTTGTATAAATGCAAAATCCCTCACTGTGAATTATTTAATTAATGCTCTACAGTTCATTTAATAGCGCTCTTTCAAAGGCCATTTCACTCACAGAAAACTAATTTCATTCTTCGGGTTGATTTAATTAGATTGTATGATATATGGTATTGCTAATTCAGTGGCTCTCTTTGCAGTGTCTAGGCCGCTGCTCCTATTGTCGGCAATCTGTCAGCCCCATTTTTAACAGTATTGAAAAATTCAAGCTTTATTATTGCTCGCTCACTCTTTCTCTCCCATCAGGAGGAAAGTAATGAGCTTTTCTTCTTATGAGAGCAAGCAGAGAGTGTGGTGCCCTTAGCGCTTCAGGCACCGAGCAGTATTAACAGCCTGATTCATGAGTTAAGTTTCTAACTGCCCGTGGCTATTAGCACTCAGTCCTTTGGCTGTCATTTAGTTAAAAAGACTCTTCGGTTAATTCACTCTTTTAATGAGACTGTGCTATTCAACTAATGTATTTTACTGTATGAAAGGTCACACCAGGAAGCAAAACAGATTGGAGGGAATGTAGCGGGAAGCCTGGCTGTCAAGAAACAGTTCAAGCCTCGCAGGCATTTAGCGGTCCCGGCGCTGTAATGGGCTGGGGAACTGATGGGCCAGCGCTCACCTCAACAGTTGAGCACCATAAATCACGGCTAAATAGAAAGCAGATTAATCAGAGCCACAGACAAAAAGAGCACGTGTTTCATTACCCATATAATCACTAACATGATTGCCAGACAAGCCGGGGAGCTGTACACAGGGCTGACAAAGCGCAGCACGGCGCAGGGCACGGGGCTTGGCCAGGCAGAGCTGTGGCTGCACGATCTTCTTGAGCCACTGCTCTGGCTGAGAAAGGTGGAGGTGGGGCTGAGGTCAGGCGTAAAATAAAGATTTAAAGTTGTGGCAATAAAAGCTGGCGTGTAGTCTCTGCATACCCCTCTGCCTCACCGCAGCTGGGAGAAGGAGGTGAGACCTGGGACCACTTACTCCTCTTCCTCCCACTTTCACACAGACCCACGTCGAGCCGTGCCCAGAGTGCCTTTGGGTTCAGCATACTGTCCCCCAGGCTGCCTGGCCCCTGCCAAGGATCTCCACACAAGCGGAGAGCTCATGATGACAACTTCGGTGCTGCTCCAACGTCATTTCCTCGCCGTGCTCCCTCTCTGCTCGTCACGTCACCAGGAGTTGATGTGCGACATGCACACCCACACTGCAAGGCTTCTCCCTGCTGAGGAGAAGGGCATGGCTAAAAACTTGCTCTACTTCAGCATCTCTGCTTGGGACATGCAATCAAATGTTTTTCTGAGTACTGCTCATTAATTACAAATGGAGAAAATGAGAAGAGTCTCTGCTTTTAGTAACATTGCAACTGTCTACTGGGGTGTTAAACATCTGAATTATTGCGAAAGCATGTGTGTGTTTTGCTCATTTTTAATTAGCGCCATTGGGGGAAAAACTTCAGCACTTTAGGGGCAAAAGTATATTATTTTTTAGAAATTGTAATTCCCTCAAACTACGGTAAACAAATCATTCTGATTTAAATTTCCCAAGCAAGTTCCAAACAGGGAAACCGTATGTTTAATTACTAAACATCTGTTGCAAAGAATACCCCTAGCTTTTGCAGCACTAATATCACTGTATGAATTTTAAAATCTGTCAGCAAGGGATCACAAAAGCTTTGGGAGCAAAGAGCTGCTCACTTTAACCCCTGAACCAGATAATCTAACAGTAATCCATTCAAAACTAATCAAACATTTACAGAAACGCACCAGCACTGAGGAAAACAATTCATCATCTTCATATGCTCATTACACTTCCAACATCTCAATCTACCTATGTAAATGAGACCAGGGATCTGACATCAGGTCCATGTACAGAAATTATAAACAAATATTCATCCATTATGCTGCTGAAATTTAACAGCTGGAGCACTAACAGTAGCTGAACTCCAAGCCCTGAGTATCAATTATTTATGAACCTAAAACTGACAAGACTGTCTAGGTGAATTAGCTGCATATGTCAAGCTTTGTTATAAATCCCAGCCTACTGTAAAACTCATTTTCATAGAATGTATGTACAAGGCTGACAATATATCAACAGTACGGCATTAATAATTTAGAAGAATGGTACCATAAGGGAGCACCTAGAAACTCTGCTCTGCAATATAGTTGATATTACAAATAAAAAAGTCAAATAAAATGAATTTCCCGTAAACAGAGAATCAAATAAAGCATTTCTCTATGATTTTATATTCAATTTTCAAAAAACTTACCAGTTCATACTTCCATTTTTAGGAACCATAAGTGTCACCTGAAGTCGTTTAATTTTTTTCCCTCATTGCTAAAAATGCCTTTGAATGTTTAGGCCCACTGATGTACACTGTATTGCATTTATTTTATTTTCCTGGAATGAGATCTAAAAGTGAGCTGAGGGTAAGAAGAGAAAGGAAACTATTGTTTGCAGCAAGCAGTACTCTCTGCTGTGGTTCAAGACCCTGAAATAAAATAAAGTATAAGGTAACCTGCAACACATACAGTTAATTATAGGCTAAAATCTACTCTGTGATATATGCATATGGCACAAACTGAAGTAAAGTCTGCTCTGTTCAGATGGTAGAGTTTAGTTAGATATCTTAACTATTGATACCATTAGAGACATCATGAAATTATTTTGTTTTACTTTGTGTAAAAAGTTAATACAAAAGCTATTGTACACTAAATACAACCACCTACATGACATAAGCAAAACAAAAGGATAAGATCTAAACTAGAAAAATTCTAAGATTAAGGAAAATTCTTATTTGAAAGTTTGCAGTAAGACCTAAAAAACTGACACATCAGAACTTTGCCCAGCAAGCAAGAAATTTAAAATAGGTATGAATTTTGCAGTTCTTTCTAACCCCTGCCAAGGAGCAGCCATCTACTGCTTTGATGTAGTAATGCACATAATCATTCAAAACCTGAATTTTGTTCAAACACACCTTGGTATTCCTGCACATAATTTAATGTATACCTATGAAGGCATGGCTGGGTTCAGCAGCATTTTGTTATTCAGAAAAGTTATCCACACAAAAATGAATACACACTCATATGAGAATCTATGACTATCAAATAAACAAGATTTTATCTCATATACTGATGTAGCCCATTATTTGATCAACTGTGAACATCAGCTGTCCTTTTCTCCACAACACAACTTTTGATTATTAAGAAAAATGGAAGAGGGAGGGAAGGAGAGAGAAGTCTTGAGTACAGAGAGGCACTAAAGCTGGGGGATGATTTAAAGGAATTGTTAACGTTAAGCGCACGAGGATGTCACTGACTTCATGAAGATTGCTCCCATGCTCCCATGCTTAAAGTTAACATCAGTAACTTTAACAAGTTTTATACAGTCCTTAACTGGGATTCATATGACCAACACACCAACAATTATCAAGATGTATTTTAAGATAGATAAAAAAAAAATCACTGGAATGTCAAAGCTGAGGAACACAGTGGTTTTGAAAATATATTATCAGTATTTAAGGTAAAAATAAATATAGATCTTAAAAGAATCTTCAAAGGTACAAGAAACGTTGACAAGGAATTTAGCAGAGCATCTTAGACAGGGGAAAGAGAATTCAGAGGAGGAAAAAAAAAGTAGTGATGCACACATATACATCAAGGAAGAAATAAAATAGTTGATTTTATCAGTGAGGTAAGGAAAATGTTATAATGCCATCTGCTCATCTTCAGGATACCACCACTTCTGACTCAGGAAATACTTGTAAAAGGTTGGGAAAATGTAATAAATATGCTGTATTTATTATAAGAGAAAAATAGAAACGTGTGCCCAGTTAATACGTGATGTCTAATATGTCAGAGATTTATGAAAGAAGAGTTATTTCAAGAAGCTAGGATTGGGGAAGACCCAAGGGTCACCCAGTTCATCTTTCTGTAGTACAGAAGGAGGGTCTGTGTAGCAATTCCTACTTAATTCTTCAGACTACAAGGACTTTCCTTTTCCCACTACTTCAGTATTATTTGCATGGGTTGTTTGCTTTATATTTTCATAAGCAGAGTCCAATTATTAATAATAATAATAATAATTAATAATTCACTGAGAGTGAAATTCACACCTTGGCAGAAAGCCCAAGAAAAAGACTTAACATCACTCAAGCCATTCCAAAGTGTTTAAAAGAGGATTTGTTTGGATTTAAATGGTGAAGAGATCTTATGCTGGCTCTCTAGATATGAATGACTTCACCTTGAATGCCCCAGAGTGCTGTGGTGTTGCTTAGATATTTTCTGTTGAAATCCGTAAGAATTTTCCCCACAAACTTCAAATGCAGATTGAAGATCTTGCAGTCCGCTTCAAACAATAAGACATTAGAGTCCATCCACAGATGAAATAACCAAGTTTAATTTTTGGTCTTAATTAACTGATTTGGTGTCTGATGACATCTCTCAGTTTGCACACTCTTCTTGCTAATTGATGCTTTTATTAATACTCCCTTGCGTTAATGTCTCTTGTGCACCTATGGCACCATGGCACCTATGCAATTTTTCCTGTTAGCTCTTCCTTTTAACTCTTCCTGTTAAGATTCAAAATATTGCTTGAACACTTTCTCTGTTTCAAAAGTCATTGGCTTTCACCTTCCCATTGTAGCAGAGCTACAGGCTCGTGCTTCTCCTGCTGCTGCTGCCCATCAAACCAACACAGGTAGAACCACTTGTGCTTCCCCCAAGGCCCCAGCAACTCTGGCTGTCCTGTCCAGCTGCCATAGGGGTCCTTAATGGCTGTGCTGATGTGCTGGTGAGCACAGTGCCTACTGGGATGCCTTTGGGATCTCGGTGCCTTCCACCAGCTCATAGGAACTGGTGGGGAGCTCTACCTTCTGCCCTCTGTCAGAGAAAAAGAATGGATTCAGGTTTCCATTTCTAATGCCAAAAAGAACCAGGGCTATTCAGAATCAATTTTTTGGCTTGAAATTACCAAACTATTCCAGTTATTTACTATGAAACATTACAGTGATTAGGTAAATACGTTTAGCCAGTTATGAAAAATGTTAGCAAGATCTGTACCTAGAACTTCAAACCATTAGGTTGTTGCCTCCCAACAGCACCCTGCCCCAAACCAAACTAGAAGCCAGTCACACCATTTGAACAGTGAGCCAGATGGATGAACAAACTCACCTGGCAACGTGAGCACCAAGCTTCAAAGTCCCAAGAAATTACTCATAACTCTCTATTGTGCAACAGTCTCTATTTACTGCAAAAGAGCTGTAGTTACTCATATTTGAAAATTGTTTTACCTAAGTTCAGATAGAAAGGTACACTAACATCCAGACTCCAAATAAAACTCCTCTGAGCTTTTGCAAGTGTGGGTTAAGCTTAAAAGATGCAGGTCAGCCACAAACAAAGAGTAATTTGAGTAGTTGTGTGTTTGAGCTAACATTTCTTGTGACTCTGGTTTTATGAGGGCGACATGGTGCATTTCCAAGGCATCAGCTCAACAGCTGTATGTTTTCCTTTAATTTCTGAGAGGGCTTTTTGACACAATAGTTCTGTGATTTCTTGAAAATTTTAGTTAGAACAGAGCCTAGAGCTGGGAGTCTAATAATCGTAACTCAGAAACTGGATTTGGAACTGAAAAATAATTCAAAATGAAAAAAATGATTTTTTTTGAATTGGCTGTACTTGATGATAACTCTTCCATGCTGCAGCAATAAGCTATGATTCTGGGGACCTGCTTTTGTGACTAAAAAGATAACTCTCTTGCTGGGAAGAAAATTGCCTCTCCGACATAAATCTCTGAAACAGAAGTTTATGGAAAAGTGGTAAATATGAAAAAAAAAAAAAAAATCAGATATCCCAAGCCAAATAGGCACTAATTTATGAACATACTGCTTAAATTTGGTGATTGATAGATGGATCTGTCACCTGGTGTCCTTGTAAAAGCAGTGTTAGTCATTGGCTAGAGCCTCAAAGGGGGTGGCAGGAGACGTGAAGGACATAAAAAGTGTAGCCAGGGAACATACTGAGTTTCACTGTACAAGTAATTAAGCTATCTTCCTTTTACTACTCTCTCTCAGATCTGTCTTCATGCAGGATCCATATTACATTGATGTAATAACCCTATATTGGTATATGATCACTGCTGTTACTATTTAATTTGTTTGGATATTTCTAGCTGTAAAATCTTGCTTGTAACAGTTCTGGTTAATGACTATTTTTGTTTTTCATTGGCAGGTGGTTTACTGCTGCATAAGCCATGCTGGTTACTGTCTATTGGGAGCCAGTTACATCTTGCCTCAGTCATTCTCTTCTGAGACTTCAGTTTTGTTATATAGTGCATTGATGATAGGAATAAATGGCTTTAAAAAGGACCACAATAAAAGATGACTGAACATTTGCATTGAATTAATCATGAAGAACATGTAGTAATAAGAAAAAATCATTTCTTGACCACATTTTTGTTTTTGACTAGACTTTACTAATAACCTTTTTTTTTTTTTTTTTTTTTTCCAGCAGAAAGGTCACGTGTTATGAATCAAGCTGAGAATGAATTAGAAAATTTTAACACCTGAGAGTCTTACCTCTGCTCACTTCAAACTGCTGTCCATACTTAAGGAAGCCTGCACAAATACCAGTGAATTAAAGTGATCTAAGTGTAAGACTCAAGATCTTCTAAATGTCAAATATAGACCGTAGTGTAATACAACATAGTTTAATGTGATGCCTAATCACAGTCAGGTAAATTGCAATACCCACAAAGTATAGAAGAGGACATTGGAACAAGACATATTGCATGGGTTGAACTATAATGATACCTGTTAAATTGATATGACTGACAACCCAAAACCACTTCCATTTTTGACCCACTGAAACATGTTCACTGCCCTGAGTATCACCCTATCTGGCTGCTACCATGCTTAAAACACCTCAGGATGCATTTTTCTTCCAACAAAGCACATCTGACCTACTTGTCTGAGAAAAATTGCTGCTAATCTTAGCAGTGCTGTTGCTTGTGCAAGGCCTGTGCACACCCCATGCATGGACAATTAAATGTACAAACCATTTCAAAACTGTGTAGAGCTAGCAAAAAATAAAATAAAATAAAATAAAAAAATAAAAAAGAGAATTGAGATATTTGGATGGTTGATACCTGATAAACCTCCCCTTTCTGCCTTCTTTCCAGCTCAAAGTATATTCTTCAATGGAGTAATGTAAGAGAAGTAGCAAGAAAGCCTTTTAATGGTGTTTTATGCCTATTAATGCAGATAAAAACAAGAAAAGAGATTATAAAGCAGATGTGGTCTGCAGAAAGAGCTGAGGAGGTCCTTTGCTGGTATTTTTCCAGTTATTGAACTATCAGGTGTGATGGTATAACACAAAATATGGAAGCCCAACAAATGTCATACTAAGTACTTTTCAAAGCTGTAATTGATCATCAAATTCCAATAACAGTTTAGGTACTTTAGTTGATATTGAGATTAATATACAGCTTCCTACAGCAAGAACCTCTTCAGTTTCTGACCTTGGCTGGTAGTAAAATCCGATCGATATTTAGACCAACAAGCCTTCCAGAGAGGATGCATTGAACACATTAGTTTTCTAAAAAAATACTGTCATCAGCTAGAAAATCTAATCCACTCTGAGGAATATGATGGAACAGAATTGAGTAACAACCTCAAAGAACGCAAATATTCACCTAAATAAAAATAGGATTTACTTCAGCACCGTTTTCAGTCTTTTGGTTTCATGATGCTGCTAGTTTCCTCTCAAGGAGAAAGCATTCAGCTCCTGCATAAAGGCAGGCATTTACTTTGAAAACCTGGTTAGAGGACATAGAATCAGCAATATAATATAAACAGTATG
The DNA here is from genome assembly GCF_964035555.1 of Netta rufina. Taxonomy (NCBI): domain Eukaryota; kingdom Metazoa; phylum Chordata; class Aves; order Anseriformes; family Anatidae; genus Netta; species Netta rufina. The sequence goes on along the minus strand of NC_140130.1, from coordinate 33,444,347 downwards.
TCCAAGCAAGACTGCTGAGAATATCTTAAATTTCAAGGTGCCAGCTACTTACTACATACAAATATTTCATTGGCCAAAAACAATTCCTGGGCATTCTCTAAGTGAAAAAATATCAGATTATAAATACTTTACATTTCTAACTGAAAATTTTCAATAACAAGTCTGTTGACAATGTAACCAAAATAACACTTTACCTATTACTTGATTAAGTAGTGTTTTCATCACAGAGGTTATGTTTTTTTGATATTTTTTTCTTCTATATCTACATGGTATCTATTATAAGTTATGCTTATAAAAGAATATAAAGTATATTGCAAATATGTATATATATATATATTTTTGCTGAGTTTTATTTAATTACTCTTTTCAATGTTTTTGTGACTTCAGTTAAAATTGATTACCCCTATAATGTTAGAATGAGTGAAGACCAGGGCTTCAAACAAATCTGATCTTGTGCAGATTTTGTGAAGATTGTTATGCATGTGACTTCCTTTTACAAGCATATAAATGAGCTCCTATGGACAAAAACTGTACTGATTTCTTCAGTGAGATTAGAATCATAGAATCATTACTTTCAACAAATATAATAATTAAAAAAAAAAAAAAAAGACTTTTTATTTCATATATGTGTGTGTACATGTCTATTATGATTTCTTGTTCTGATGTTTAAATCTCTGGTACATATCAGGTTTGGCACCAGGAACACATGCAGCCACAAAGACACCCAGCATGCTTAGGTTTCTAGGCTAATAAAATATCATAATATATCATAATAAAATATCATTCAATAAAATATCATTAAAAAATGACTGGCTCCTTCTGTTCTCCTGAATTAATCCTGATTTACATTCCATGTGATGAATTCTTGGTGCTAGATAAGCCCTTTGCTGTACAAAGCCATGTCTGCTGAGCAGAGCTCCTTTCCCAGCCACCTTTTCTAAAGAGCCACAGGTGTTAAAAAAACAAGTTTTGGTGTTGAGCTTTGCCCTGTGTGGCATGGTGACAGGTGACACGCCTGGCATCACTTCAAGCACTGCACCGTCTCTTGCATTGCTTAGCTCAGGTTTGTAAGAGAAACACAAGGCTTTCATTTTCTCTCTTTTATGGATCGTCAGTGGGTAAGGTTTATTTATTTTATAGTCATCTTCCTTGTGATGCATGCAATTACTTTAAGAAGGTGTTCCTGCAAAAGGGCAGAGCAGTGCATTCCTCCAGTGCATGTACTGACAGGGGATGTCTCCTGCTCCCCTCCTCATGGCCCACACAAACCTGATTGTGACACCTCTGTGTTGGCCAAGGCTATATCAAGAGGAAAAAGGAAAATGTGAAGGAAGACCGAGGAAAATTGTAAGTTATTTTTCTTTCTTTGGACTCCTGAACCTAAAAATAACTTTGAACAATGACTTTTTTTAATAACCATTTATTGGGTTAACTGCTTTATAAATAATCATCTAATGTATCTGGCCAGGAAATGGATGAAACACTACCACTTGCATGTCTTTCCTTAATGAAATGTGCATTTCCCTATACTGCTGGGCAGTGAAAGATCTGGTCTATATTTGATATACAGTAGAGTAAAAGTAAAAATAAATGTGGCAAGCACAGCTGCCAATTGCTACCTTTTTCCATCCTAACCCCTTCAGTGAAGAGCCTCAATTATTTCTAAGTACAAGATTAGTTCAAGAAGAGCAATAGAGGGATGGAGGCTGGAGCAAATCTGTGCTTTGGATGGCACAGGTAGGGTGCTTAGCATACATCTGCAAGTCTAGCACTCTTAAATCAAATGCTGCTCCACTGCAGTACCTTAATTGTTCCAGGTGTTGCAGTCAGTAAACATTTGCTCAGGATTTTATTTGTGTACTATACTTTGAAGATTTGTTTTCTATTTAAAATACTTTGTGTTGGTCTTTGATAAAGCTTTTGTCCCACTGGAAATAAAATTAATTCTGGTAACTTATGTGTGCTCTGTTTGTTAACTTACCCTGGTAGAACTACTTTTTCCATATGATTTACTTTTGTAGTATTCTCCTAGTAATGATGTCTCCCTGCTAGGAAATAAAACTCAAACTGAACAGAAAGAGCAAAGTGAAATTGTGGACACCACTGTAACAGTGAGCTTATAAAAAAGAAAGGTAAACATGGAATGCCAAATCATGAAAATATATTCAAATTTTAAAATTATTTACATAGGTAGTTACAGAACCTTTTTTTTTTTTTTATGTTACAGTACAGAGCAGAAACAAACTGGGGTCTAACATAAACAACATTTACAGTAATTCCTCTGCAGAACATGCACAGGAATAGCAACTTCATCTGTGTTCTGTCACTGAGATTGTGTTCAGTTACACTTTTTAGTTTTATTGCCATTGATTGTATAACAAATACTACAGCAATATCCAATACATGCAGATGGTTAAGTATATCTAACGTCTGCTACAGTTTACCTGAAATGTTCCATCTTTCTCATTAGTTCATCCTTCCCTTCCAAAAGAGTGAAGAGAAAGGGAGGCATCATCAGATCATTTCCAGAAGCCTCTTTTCTCACATGCAATGATCTGAAGCAAACGGATATAAAAGATGAATGGATCCTAACCAAAACTGAGGCTAACTAACCAAGGGCACACAGACATTTATTTCTAAATAATAAAACAATAAAATTTATAAATAATAGAAATTTAGAACTGCCTCCTTAAACCTTTGCCAATCCACCTTGCTGTCCTGAGGAGAGATGACCAGCAGGCCTGCTGACTAGTGCTATCTCCTCCACACTGAGCTTTGGTCAACTTGTTCTTTTCCCTGCTTATACTTCACAAGGAACAATGCCCCACAAATTAACATGAAAATTTATGTCCTGGACTTTGGCCAGTGCACTGTTCCAAGCTCGTGCAGAGCTTCCTAGAAAACCTCTCACCTCCAAAAAAACACTGTCCCAGCAGCAAAGACAATCTATGGCCATGGTGGTGATGCAGCCTCTGACCACTTGTGTCCTTCCCATTGCTCTGCTAATGCATGTATGCTCAGTTCCTCTGTGCACAGGCAACATTTCAGCTCATTATGCCCAAAGCACCACACATTAATTAGCTACAGGAGGACGGTTCTTCCATGCTGATTCTTGATGTAACATAGCACATGCCTGGCACAGCTGACACTCAATCAGTTGTAGAGCCTGTTGCAGGACTGATGTTCCCACAGAGCTATAAGTAGCAGTCCCACAAGAAAGCCACTAGAGATAAGACACCTGAAAAACAGTGTCAGCCATAGACAGGCATGATGTGTCTGTCCTACTCTATTTAGAAGAGACCAGGGCTGAATATTGGAACTTTTCAGGTATGTGGAGCCAGATGGCAGTGGAGGGATGCAGTGCCTATGTGGCAGAGAACAGCTCTAGCAGCACATAGAATAATTATCAGAGCCACTGCATACTTTCACAGGTACCAGCCACAAGGCATACATACTGCCAAGCACAGCTTTCCCCTCAAAATGTCTGCCTGGGGGACTGGTGCAGAATACAAGCATCAGGGACTCAGAGAGGAAGGACAATTCTCCCTAAACCTTTTGGGGTGTGAAGCCTGGGCAAGCTCACCCCCGTGCAAAGCCAGGCTAATGTAAGCTTTCAGGCAGCCCCCCTGCCCCTCGCAGCTCTCCAAAAACTTGCTGGGGATTTTTACAGCTCCATTTCCCCGTCCTGCTCCTGCTCAGTGGCCAGTGGGTGACACTGCGGGTGCGGGGGGCCCTGTGGATGTCAGCCCCTCCGAAGCAGTTTTGCATCAGGCGACCGCTGCTTCGTCTTATGGTGAGTAAAAGTCATAAAACTACCATCAGCTCAATGGCTGTAATGACTACTCTGAAGCTTTTTATAGGCGATAAGCTACTGTAAAGGTCTGCTGGTAATTTGTGGATAGGGTACATTACCGTTATCCTTGAGGAATTTCTGCTTCTTTTTTATATGTCTTTTTTCTCTTGAGGGGACTCTGAAATTAACAGAAGGCGTTAGTCTGAAGCTTTGCCAGAGCCTCTCGCTGAGCACAGATCGCATTTATTTCTCCTCAGACGCGGTCTGGTGCTCCCAGAGAGAGCTGCAGCCTGCTGATGCAGGGCTGGAGGTCTCCTTCTGCCCCTCTGCGGGTAGGAGGGAGGCCAAGGGACAGTAAAGTGAATTGAAAATTCCTGGAAATGGTATAAAAAGAGGGGATGAGATTCTAACTAGCATAAACCAGCAAAAAGCTTTAATGGTCACCAATCTTCGCAAAATCTTCCAAAGCAAGCCAGGGGAAAAATGTGGGAGGTTACTTGATTTGTGAAGTGCTCACATCAGTGAAGTGCTTCTGGTGGTGTGGGACAGAGGCTGGGTGCCGCAGGCAATTTTTCCTTTTAAAACAAGCTGCAGCCTATGTTTGGACCAGCTCTGCCCTTAAAACTAAGCCCAAATGAAAATTGAGGGTGATTGAGTAATTTGTCAGTAATGACAAAGCTCAAGTAACTGTCTTCAGTGCACTTTGCTGGACTGCAGCGGACATGAGTGCCATGCCACTGCTCTTTTCAGCAAACGCTTAGCACCGCAGGCAGTACTGCTACCAACAAAACAATTCTGCAGAGATCGTGAAATGTTAAGAAGTTCATTTGTTTAAAGCATTATGAAATAGTTCCCTTGCAGATCTCATCCTTTAATTTCCTGCACTGGGGCTGAGGTGTGGGACACCGATACTGACAGATCAGATTAACACCTCTGATGCTCAGATTTTCCATCGCACTACTGCAAAACACATCATCACTATATGAGCTCTGGATTCTGGGCCTGTTGCTCCCAGGGGCCTTGAAAAAATAAATGCTGAGCAAAAATAGCAAAAGTGATTCCTTCTGATGGGAAAGTTAACCCATCTGGGCTGCTAATATACCTTTTGGAAGAAAAAAAATCAAGAAGATGAATTTTTTCTTCTTCACCTTCTCCATGAATCTATTTTCTCTCTGCAATATTTGGCTCTGTGTAAGTCCAGTAGGTGTACCAAACTGTACAGTGTGAATTTAGTGGCTGAAGTTAATGCAAAGATCAGAGACTGGGGACTGTAGTGTTCCTGTGGTACAAACTGTGATTTGGCAAGCCAGGTCTAAGGCCCAGCAAAAGTTATTATTGTGATTACAAAACAAACAAATATTGGCACATTACACACAGAATGGAGCAATTGAAAACAGGCTTTCATTTAAGGAAAAAGAAGAAAAAGACACAGGAGAAAATTATCGTGAAGTCAGATATTATCTACATCATAACAATACCTTCCAATTCTCAAACCTGGGGACAGTATACATGTACACGCTATATAAATACTGCTAGCTCACTCCATCTGTAACACTGGGAAATGAGACAGCAACAGGCCTTCCAGACCTACCAGCTCAGAAGTTTCTTCCTACCACAAATTCACTGAGAGATGCCCAAGCTATCAGTGGAGTTGAACCATCTCATCCATATTTGTGGGACTATCAATATTGGTATGACTAGTGGTATGTCCTGAGCAACCTGCTGTAGGCAGCCCTGTTTGAGCAGGGTGTTGGACTAGGTGATCTCCAGAGGTTCCTGCCAACCTCAACCATTCTGTGATTCTGTTTGCACAGTGTCAATCTGCTGGGATGCTGCATACCCTCTGCTGAGACGTTAAATCCTCCATTCCCAGGGGAAGCCCATTCTTATCTGTTGAACCACCCTTCCACATTGAAACCACAGTGGTCTGTGCACAGGAGCTGCTGGAGAGCCAGCTCAGGCCTGGCATTCCCCTGCTTCCTCCTTCCAGCCTGCCTCTGCTGAAAACATCAGTCAGAAAACAAATATTTCATCCTCTGCTTTTATTCATTCTCTGTCTTCAGCAGCTTTAATAGCACAAAATCAAAAGAAGTCAACACTTGCTCCATTTATGTTACACATTGCAATGACTGGAAAAAAAATAAAAATGCTTTGCTCTAAACCTAAAGGGTTTTTTTCCTATTAAAATGATATTTGGGTGACTCGTCCCCTACCTGTGGCTCAACCCTTTAGAGACAGATAATAGATGGGTGAAGTCCCAGCTAAGCAGCACTTCATATCAGTGTAATTATAAAAGTGCAAGGCACCAGGCAAAGAGCCAATGTGCCCATGGAATGATTCACCAGAGCAGTTGTCAACCCACATTTTCACGTGATGAAATAAGTGTAAGCAAAAAATAAATAAATACTGAGTTTAAACCTTAGAAGGTTAAATTAAAATATAAATCAGATTTTAACAACATGGGGTGGGTTGTTGTATTTTTTGATGGTTTCAGATTAACCACAAGAGGACAGTAGTTCATGGCAAAAAGTACAGTACACAATTTTACAGCTGACAGAAATGCATTATGCAACCAGGACTTATTTATGTTGTGTATATATGTAAGGATTTCCTGAATGAAAATATGTGACTTCAGCTAGTCACCAGCAAGGAATTTCACAACTATATAAAACTCTATATTCTATTTTTAACTAGCAATATTCGTCTTGTCATCTTCCCTCTGTTTTACAGCTCAGTGTGTGCCGATGCCCCATGGAAGGTGAATGTCCTTTCTGCTCTCCTTTCCCAGCCAGGCTACTGGGAGCCCAGCTATGCATCAGGCCAACCTTGTGCACCAACCCCAACAGGATGCTCTTCTTGGCTAATCCCAAGGATGACTTGCTTTAATGTTATTGCATGGTCATAAGAGCTCTAGGAGAGTGATACATCCAACTCTGAGAGCAGTCAGACCTGCTCTCCATCTCCACTGGAGCTCAGTCCACTTGCCCTGTAGCAACAGGGCCAGGCTGTGTTCTAGAGAGACATCTCAAACCCTGCCAGGCCTTGCTACTTTTAAGCCACCCCTGGGGCAACCACAATGCAGCAGCTCCCTACAAGCTCCTGGGGACCAAAGACACCTAAATAGTCCCCATGTTGCCACTGAGATTGACCAGTGACTACAACACTACAGACTTGTCTTCAAGATGCTGTTTGATCAGCAACTGTGCCATTTCAGGAGCAGAGAGCACTTTCCAAAACACATGTAGAGATGGAGCACAAGTCCCTGACTTGCTGAAACCTTGTGGTGCCTGAGAACAAAGGCTGAGCCATGCTTTTCAATCATGCTGGCCTTGCAAACAGTGACTTCAGCCACTCTGTTGCATAAATGCTGAATTTTTTAAAGGGGTCTGTGAGCTTGCTTGTTGTGACAATATTGCTGGCTTGCTTCAAAGGCAAGCCTGGCTACTCTGCAGGATGAACTGGGGGGCTGAGTGGGACAGGCCTAGCTAAAGCCATCAGGGGGAGAATAAGGAGCATTGCCCAAAATCCAGAAGGGGAGGAAAAGCTCAATAAGATTTTGTGAAATGGCAATTGCGTTTATTCAGTGAACTGGAATTAAGACATTTTATAAAGGATTTCAGTTACTCTTGTGTGAAAAGCTCCAAGTTTTATTATAAATAACTTCTAAAACCTTAGAGCTAATAGGTTATACACCAACACAGTTTCATGCTAATGGCTTAGCAACATCTGGAGCTGGTGGTGCAACTAACTCCAGAAAACCACAGCACAAGGAGGAACTGCAGCCCTTTCAGCTGCATGGAGTGAAGCGCCAAGTGCTTCCTTCAGAACAACCCTTTCAAAATCCTGGGGCAGGAGATTCGTCACGGGCAGAGTGAAAAAAAATGCTCACTCCCTGCTGCAACAGCCAACTTTATTTCTATTAAAAATGGCAGCAAATAAAAGTGGGAAATATACAATAAGTCTCTTTCAATACCAATGCCGTTGATACTGTTCTATCAATCAGTTTTTTTTCTTTAAAACCACTAGTGTTCTCTCAATCAATATTTTCTCCTCTAAGTACCCTACATGATGGAACCACATGTACAGAGATATTTGGTGTGGGGAGTTTCTTTGCTTTACTACATTTTTGTCACAGCTATAGCTTTATTCTCAGAAAGTCAAGTTAATCAATGGCCTGAGTCAGGTGCCGTACCAAAAGTAAGTCCACTGCATTAAGGCGAGGCCCAGGCAAAGCCCCTCCCACTATGGCTGCTGCTTCTCAGCATCAATCCCAATTTTTTTCTTCCATTAAGACCTTTTTGGGTATCTTTGCATGGGGAAAGCCCAAGATCCACCACACTTGAAAATGGTGGGAGCTGACTTGTCACATGGCGGTTGTCAGAAGGACAGAAGCCAGTCATGACTAGAAGCCCCTCCATGTTACTTTTACAGGATAGCAATTTGTAACGGAAAAGAAAAATACTAATAATTCAACAAATGCATTACATATTAATTACCAAAATCATTAAAATAAACTTTTTTAATAATACTAAGGAAGCAATTAGAAAAGTAACTTTGTACATATTACTTTTAGATCTAGAATGAGAAATGTATGTGACTACTAGGGGCCAAAACATGGCACATTTAATTTAAACCCTGGCAGCAAGGGGCAGGTTCCATTGCAGCTATAATAAATTACATACAAGTGCTACAGAACAATAACAAAAACTGTGAGCCATCCATTTCAGTACCATTTACAAGAAATCAATATCAATACTTAATGCAATACTGGTGAAAAATGAGCAAAGATACAGAAAGCATAATAAACCAGTAATGAAAGACCTTGCAGTGTTTCACTTTGGAAGAAAAAACTAACTGTCTATATTTTCATGTAGAGGGATATTTCACTGAGGCAATGTGCTGGAGGTATGAGTGTTTTGCAGATCTAAGTTTAAAATCACCTCTTTATTAAATTTAAAAAAGTTCTTTAAACTGTGGATTACTAGCTTAGTAAAAGTCATACATATGGAAGGAGGCATTTTATCTTCCTAAGGTCCTGAATATTTTTCATCGAATTGCCTTAGATCAAACAACATTCTGCTGTGTACCTCTCTAAAAGCATGGAGGAGGCCACTGGCTTCCACCAAATTTGGATGTTCTGCTTTGGAAACACAGGACTTAAACTTTCTGTTTAAACCAGTGAACTAAAAAGGATGTTTCAACAAGTAGACCCATTTCCTCCCCTGGTTTCAGTCTCCAGCATAGAAAACTGTGTTATAATACCTTTCAGAAAGCATCCATTGCCAAGTGGAATCTGGGACAAAATAATCCTGAAAATAACAAATGTGAAGTCTGTCCAGAGAGGCTACCAAACATCAGCGAATTGCCATGTGTTACCACAGATACTGTCCTCATCATCATCATCCCTTTGCACTCTGTCAAGCTAAAAGGTCTTCCAGGAAAGCTTTGGCTCTCCCTGATTTCTCCTGGGCCTGAGTCTGAGGCTCTCTGTATGCCTCAGAGCATAACAATTATAAAACAATTATAAGACTTACAAAACTAGAACAAAACTCCCAATTTTAAAGTGTATGTTTTAAAAAAAATTGAAAGGTAAATCATATGAATTTAATTACAATTATGCACACTTAATAGATTGCTGATAGACAAATGATAGATGATTGATTAGATAGATAGATAAATGGATAGATAGATGATAGATAGATGGATAAACAAACAGGTCTGGGTAAGAAATTTATCCTAACTAAAAGTACGTTCCTTTCAACTAAACACTAGAGGTCTGTAGTTTTTTCCAGCTTTCTACTTCTGAGCTAAGAGGCACTGAATGTACCACTCCATGAAAGACCATCTCTCCATATCGTCATGTTATTCACTGTTTTATTCCTTTTTAGAACTGTGGCAGTTAACAAGTTACTTAAGGAGACCATCCGTTCCAAGGATAGATAACTGGATTTTTAAATATTGGAATAATTGCTTTTCCTCTTTTTTTTTTTTTTTTTTTTTTTTTTCTGAAACAATATATAAGTTGGATCTCTGCAATCTGCACAATCTGCGATCTCTTGTTTGAGAATGGGGGAGCAAAAGGGGAGATGCTGGAGTCCCTATAGTCTCTAACAGATGGACAGACAGACAAACACTTCTATTACTGACACTTAATTACCATGATCTGATTACAGTGACCTCCCTTAGTATTCATATTTGAGTTCCTCCAGTGTTTTTTCTCCCCCTTTGCCATTAGCTGGATGTGTTATGCCTTTGTCTTTGCAACCTTCACCCGTCCACAGGGAAGACCTGTGGACACATCTCCACCACCTCTCACATCCGTCCATGGCATGGCATAGATCAATTCACTCCTGTTATATGGTCACCATGACATTCACCTCTAGGCAGGATGATAGGAATACCTCAAAGGCTGTCACAGTAGACTATAAAGAAGCAAGGAACATCTCAACACATCTCTTTGGCCAGTGAAAATCAATGGATATCTAAACATACCTTTTTGGCCAGCAAAATCTTTGCTTTTCCTATGACAAAAAGGGAATTAATATACCTCAGAAATGGCTCAGAAGCCTTTTCTCTCAAATTGACTTCAAAAGCACCCTGCTTTTTTGAGTGTTCAGTGTTTAGCTGATATCAGCTAATTTGGTTACAAAGTATGCTGATATACTATGCTACAAGAAATAAAATTCCACAGTTTAGTACCAAAAATTAAAGTTCTGTTGTACATGTGGCCTATCTGGTACAAACAAAAAAACACGCAAACAAAAACTCTTTCTAATAAAACGAAGACAAAATTCTTGTTGTCCCTTGTTGTCCATACAGTAAACCATGCAATGAATCACTGTCCAACTGTGAGATTTATATTTGTACAAATATAAAATGTTTCTCACTAGAACATATCAAAACTTTACATGAAAGCATTTTCAAAATGTGGAGCTTGACCTTACAACTTTCATCCTTTCATGAGCACCACCACAAAAAACTTGCTTTGGGGATGTGTACATTTTTCACGCACACTAAAGCAAGCCTTCACAAACTATTGGGTTGTCATATGCAAAGAACATAACCTTTCATGTGGGGTCACCAGCAGTGAAAACAGAGAAATTCAACAGCTATCATGCACATATATAACAGCCTTCATACATAGTGAAGGTCTTCACAAAGAGGGAGATAAGCAACTTTGTGTTCAGTGAGGCAATAAGCAGATTTAATTGAAGAAACTGAGGGTTTAGGTGTTGAGGTAAATGTTCTGGTGGAAACTGAGGGAGTAGATCTGAAGTCATGCTCAGTAGAGGAATGTCCTTTGGAGGGTTTGCCAAGAGCCCGCACTGCAAAGACTGTCACGAACAGTGATGGAGGCACTCCGTAATCCTCTTGCAAGGTTTGATTCCCTGTGAGATAAGGAGCCTTGCAGCACTTCAGCTTTTGCCCAGTATCAGTCTTAAGGAGGCTGAGGAAAAGATGACAAGGCTGAGAATGGCTTCACAGGCCATCATTATCAGCTGAGGCAACCAGGAGAGCTTATTCCTGGCTGTTCTGAAATGTGCCAATATAATCATACACATGAAGGCATAACTGATCTCATCCTTAACAACTACATGGGAGTTTTTTGCCATCTATATCATTTTCTACAGTTTCATTTCCTTCCCTAGATACTATTTTTTGCCATGCCACTTCCTTACCTTTGTGTGATTATAGAGTCTTATGTAGTAGATTCCCGTTTGCTTGTTTCCTCTGGAAAGACTCAATTTGTCTTCCAATCAAGCAGAATATCTCAAGGAGGAATTTGTCAAGCATTACCATGTGAAAGGGCAAATGAAGCTGCTCTTTTGGACACAGATCATCTTCTGTTTTGTTCATGCAGTTGCTAGGCCAGTGTAGAGCTGGTACATGTCTAGAAATGATAGAAAACAATGTCAGTCAGGAGGGCATGTTTTTGTATTCGTTCATCCATCACAGAGTAGCACAATACCAATGCCACTCTATGCAACAGCAAAAGGGAATGGAAAGGAGAAGGGCTCTGAGGCCCTTCTGGGGGAGCACCACAGGGCTGGGGCCATCAGACCTCCCATTCAAGTGGGCCAAAATACAAATTCTGCCTTAAGGACAAGTGTTCCATCAGTAGGGGACTTCTTGTGTCAGCTGCTACTGTCTTTTAGTAGCAGCTATATGCCAGCCTGCATTTTTCTCAGCTGAAGGCCAAAGAAACAGATAGCTATCATAAATCCTTTCATGGGCATGAAATAAGAGCACCAACTACTGCAAAGTGTTTGGCATTGCTGTGTTTTGTTGAACGGTACCTTACTTGAACAGTTGGTCCCTCAAGGAACCTGGTACTAGCAGATGGCGTAAAGCACTATTCAGATGTTAGCAGGGTTATGTCCAGAACACTTACAGCTGTGTAAAAGTCAGTGGGAGCCTGGATTACATGCAAAATGAACAATCATTGGGGAATAAAAATATTCTAAACAGTGTTTCCACTAATCAGCTTTTAAACATATCACCTCACCAGGAGGAAATCAATTTTTTTTGCAAGTAATACAAGGGATTCTTATTACATGGTATGAGTTAAGTCTAACTGATTAATCCCTTAAGTAAAATTTCTTTCTTTAAATTAATTCAACGCTTTCTGCTGCCACTCAGTTATTTTGCCTAAGGACATCACATTTGTTTGCTCACTCCTACCTGTCTAGGCACACCCATTCAGTGTTATAATGCCTTCATTAGTTAAATGGATGACCCCTTGTTATAATTATATGAAACATATTACAGTAAACATGCTGTCTCGCTCTTTAGATCTGTTTTTCATCACTGAGTTCAATCTGATAATTTAAATGACTGTAGCTGAGCACCATTAGAAAGGGCCCAATCCAAATCCTAAAGAGTATTTACAGTGATTTGAACAGCCTTGGAGTTTAGGCCATAACAAAATTATAACCATATTTTTTTCTGCAATTGTTTTCTGAAAGTGATCTTATACTTTTACTGCAATAGAAAGGGATACCGGGAAGGGTTTGGGGAAATAAAAAGTTCAATACCCAGTAGATGGTGCTGTAATCAAATTCTAAAACCTGTTACACGAGAGCCACTTAGCTGTGTGTCATGGTAAATTTCTGCAATTAGTAAAGAAAGCATGTTTGTTTTAAAGACACATGTTATTGTGTTTCAAACATACTTATTAATCTAAAGCAGTAATTGTCTAGGCAATATGCTGAAACAACACAAAAGTCGAAGAAACACATAACATGCGCTTTATGTGCATTGAAAATAAATGGTTTATAGATCTTTTCTCACATCACTCAGGCTCTGTGGTCCTAGGTTTGAAGGAGACTTTAACTAAGGCAGGTAATGCACTGCTCTCATTTTAGGTAAGCAAAACAAAAATTCTGCAATCTGTATTATCTTGTGTGTTTAACCCCATGGATCAGATTTCACAGGCACAGAAATGTGATCAGCTGATAAACCAGGAAAATCATTTCACAAAATACCAAGTGAATAAATTATATGTATTTAGGGTTTTGTTTTTGTTTTAAGGCTTGGCTTTCTTTCAAACTCTTTGACATTGTTGCTACAGTCCTCCACCACCTGCACTTCCATATCTGATACTCAAATTCACCCATTTTATAAATGGAACTGAATACAATGGCAGTGTCCTGAAATCAGCCAGTACTTTTCTCCTCCACAGTCTTCATTACAGCTCGCTGCTGTTGATAACCTTTGATCTCCTCTTCAGGTCTGCCTATTTCTGCTTAACTTTTGAATTGCACCCACCTATCTGATATTGCAGGTTCTCCCAGGGAGGGAGCTGCCAGCCATGCATAGGAGAATAATCTCAGGAGGAGCTGGGGGAAATTCAGCATTCAAGAGACAGGCATTTTAATCGTAGATAATGACGTTACAAGAAGCTCAGGATCATCACGGGCTGGCAGAAAACCATTCTTGTGCTTGTTGGACTTAAGTATTTGAGAATATAACTCCATTAATAAATTTTTATTTGATCGTAAAATCAACTTGGACAGACATCCTTTCTAGAAGGAGCAGTGTCTGTACACAACTTCCTTGCCCAAGACCTCAATATGGTAAACACAGAAACAACTCTTCATACTGGAAAACACCAAACAAGTTCCTCTGCTACACATTGTCCCACTGGACCCACCTGAAGGTCATGGCCAGAGCAAGCAGCTAAAGAGCCGTGGGCAGCCCTTGGGACCCCATACCCACCAGAAGTCACTGCATTCACTGGGGTGAACGCCAGGTGCTGTGGTTTGCTCTTCACACCCTGGGGCCAGCATCTGGCAGACTTGAAACCATCTTCTGTGCCTTCAGCTGTTTGATCCCTGGCCCAACTCTTTCTGTTTTTTTAGGAAGCCTTTTAACAAAGTTCTCATTCACTTCAGATGCATATTTAATTCACCACTTTCCTAAACAGTGTGATTACAAACACCATATGCCTACATACACGGACAGCTGAAGTCTAAGAAAACTAGACTGAAACAAAGAAAACTTTTTCTCATAAATCATGTTTCCTATAGAAACAGTTTTCACTTATGCAGAATGCAGGGTTGCAGCAAAGATTCCTTGGGCTACAGAATTTCATTTAACACACAGCATGGTTTTTAAATAAGAAATATAGCAGGATGAATCTATATACTTAGAGCATGAAACTCACTTCCCAGTGTTATTAATACATACGCACACAGGGCCACGTTGTAGCCTTGGGTACACATGCAGGTTTGCACTGAAGTCAAGGGAAGCTGTGCAAATGCATCTGAGGACAGGCATTTCCCCTTATCATAAATTTTTCAGAAAATTTAATTATTATGTATGATAATTTTAGCTAATGAATACATTTGTATGATTCATTTATTATGTATCAGTCATTTATAAGATATCCACAGCATGTTTTATTAATTAGTATTAAAACCTTGTATTTATTTTAATTCATATTTCATCAGGATTACTTCTTTGAAACGCTGTAGTCTTTCTTTTAACCTTTTCTGTCTCAGACCTGATTCCTGCTTCAGTGAGACTCCAATTCAGTTTTCACAGAAGACAATAGGAGGCTTTTCAATTGTTTCAATGGCCTTGATCTATAGATCAAGGTAGTTAAATACAGAAGGATATTATTAGGTCATTGGCCTATACCAGGCATATATGCAATAATTGGTGACACAAAAAGTGGGGGTGGAACAAACCTCAAGAATCACTGAGCTTTGACCCTCTTCATGTACATGAGAATGACCACAGCCGGTCCCTGGAGATGGACATGGTACAGGACCCATCACTTCTTTTCTGTCCTTGTCCAGGACGTGGAGGGGTAGGATCCTTGCCCAGGATTATGAATGCTATTGTGTCGTTGCCTTTTTTAATTCTATAACCAAAGGATAGGCTTTACCTTCCTATGTTTTTACCTTCCTATATATTTACCTGCCATGTTATTCTGCTCATTCCTCTGTTACAACATTCTGTCATTATAGAGAAAGAAATCTCTGTTCTTTATAGGATTTGTATTTTATAACAGAAAGTAACTTTTAGGGAAAAAAATATTTTTAATAAACACTATGTTTCTTTCCACATACTGCACACAAAAAGTCTCATTTTTCTCCATCACTAGTTTTGGATCAAGTCAAAAAAGGCAAAATTTGAAGAAAAAGAGAAAAGGCAAACCCCAAATCTTTGCAAATAATAGCATCTGTCTTTGACCATTAAAAATGTGAGTAGTTTTCATACATATCAGTGAGATAAAAGTAATTAAATTCACACGTGGGGGTGGCTTGCAAAGATATGCAGCAAGGCACTGCATACTTTGCTTTGGGAGATCATCCTCAAACCTGTGGACGTAAAACAAGAGCTGAATACTCAGGAATAATAAAAAATATACTGAAATCTTGATGGGAAAATATTTGAATTTTCAGAGCCATCAATGCAGCCATGAATGAACTGCTGGTAAAAAAAAAAAAAAAAAAAAGCAGACTTCAACAAGCTGTGCTGTTAGCTCTACTCCCACAGTAAGGGATGCTGAGGTAGTAGTCCTAGAGCTGAAAAAAAAAAAAAAAAACAAAGAAGAAAAATATATCCTTTTTTTTTTTTATTCTTTGATATGTTTTATTTCTTCCAGATTTGCTATTGCAGAGCTCATAGGACCTGGCATGGAGACCCTTAATGAAGTAGAGAAGATTTAACCTATTTCAATAAAATTTAGGATAATTTCTTGTGGTCCACTTTACATTCTGGTGTGCAGTGCTGTCTGTGCAGAATCTCAGTTGTAAGGAGGATAGGTTTCTGTCAGTTGTCAGCATCGACAAACACTTTGCAAAATATATCTTGCAAAAATACAATCCATTATTTTCCTTTCAATGCACTGATTTCCAACAAATATTCAAATATTGAAAAATTTTACAGATGTTCTACATTTTTTTACACTTAAGCAACTTAAAATATATATATATATATTTTTGGAGATAAAATAAAAAATTAAATTTGTTCTCCACCTATTTTTGTGCTGAAATTAAACTCAGGCTGAATTTTTACATCTAAATTACAAACTCTGGAGAAAATTAGGGTTTCTATTTGTAGCCCTAATGCAGTTTTCATAAGAGTGGCCCAACTGCATTGCTGTGCCTCCGACCCTTTATTCCTGAGGTGCCCTGTTTGAGAAATGCCTGCTTCCAAATGTAGCAAAATGAGAAATTACTGTGCCTGTCTAACAAATCAAAAATAAATGAAGTAACAACATAAAGGTAAATTTACTGTTATTTATAATTTACCATTTTTACCTTGTTTTCAATTGTCTCTTAGTCCTCTTCATTCTAGGAGCCCATTACATTTTATTATGCTAAACCCTATCTTCTGTCACATAAATTACAGTTAAAGATCTTAATATTAAAGCCTCTTAGCTCCCAGACCATATTTCAGGCTTTGTTCAAACCAGACATTAATGCTGAAATTGAACACAGATCACTTTGTCATCATTACCTATGATCTCAAAAGTATAATACAATCTTTGCTATATATGGCACAAAAATGCTTCTTTGTATAACACTGAATTATGGAGATATATTGATATTCTTAATATTTTGACAAAACAATAAAACTAAATATGTTAGCTCTTTAGCAGATACCAGCTATTGTAACAACTGTTACAGAGGTAAAGGTTTATTTATTCCAGGTAAAATAGGAGATTAATCATACAGTTATTTTAATCCTAATTTTTCCCTGGTATAATTTAGCCTTCCCGCTTGCTGATACAGGAAGTCTGTTGCCAATGTTCATCATCATCTGCCTGGGTTCACAATATCCACCTTTGTTACGGGAACAATATTCTCTTTTTAGTGCTTGTGACTCTAGCAAGGAGAACCACCAGAGCAGGCTGTCTTTCATCTTATTGCTTGTGTTTTACCTTCACCTCAGAATTATCCTAAAATAGGTGAGTTGGAGCCTCAACTGGGCTCGGTGAACAGGAACTCCCCCAGGTTTCAGGACCAGGCTGCGCCTCGGCAGCAGGCAGAGTTTCTATCCCCATTTCCCAGCAAAAGGAATAACCGATATTACCAGTACCAATTTCAGGATATCTTCCCCAGAGTGTTTTTACCGAGGCATTGCCTGTATAATATCTATTCCAATACATGAAAAGCCACATATGACTTCTTCTTATCCATGCCAATTAAAAAAACCACTGCTGTTTGTGGCAGCCCGGTAAGGATCTGGTTCCATCCTGTCATTGTGGCAGGAGGAGACACAGCCCCATAAAGCTCTGCCCACGACAAAATGCCTTGTTTGATTTTTCCCCATCTTTTGGACTGCCCACAGACTGTCCGGTTATTCCTGAGGATTGGCCACGTGTGCAAGGGCACTGAAGCCACGAGGTGGTTTTTCTGCTGCCTGGCTGAATATTTGCTAGTTGAGAAGGGGGAAGAGCTGCCCCTCAGCAATGCCCACTTCTGTCTGCCTGCTCATTATCTTCATACAAAAAGCAAAGACCCGTGTAAAAAGGTTAGGTGAATACGTCTCGGTATGGGCAAACATAAAAGTCGCAATCACAGCTCTCCAAACATAAACAAACTCTTGCAAGCACTGCTCTGCACAGGTGCTGGCTTGCATGCAGAGAGCAGTTGGTGACAATTTCTCCATCTCTGCCCACTGGTATTGGAGTTTGGGGTATAGCAACGTCTTTCATTATAAAGAGAAGGTTATTTTTTTAATATATACCTTTTCATTATAACTACGAGTAAGATCATGAGTTCTTCTCATGATGGAGGTATAAATATTACATTGTATGGCTGAAATAGTCTGCCTCTGTTCCTGGAGAATACCCTTGGGTAAAATAGTGTGTCAGGGCAGCTGATTGCCTGCTCATTTCAGTTTGCTTACTTTTTACAAATAAATTGCTAGACAAATGAATAAAAAGAGAACGTTAACTTCAGACAATCGTATTCATAATGCAGCCCCATTATTGTTTCAGAGGTGTTAAGCCTAAATTAGAGTTATTTCTGAAATTAGCTATACCATTTTTTTTGGCTTATTTCTTTCCTCTCAGTAAAGGTGGGGGGGAATCTTGTAGGGATGAGAACATGGGTTGCAGAAAAATGGGCTTTCTTCACAGCTTTCTTGGATGAAGTGAGGCAAGTCATATGGCTTGGGTTCAGAGCACCTCCTAGCATGTGCTGCCTTTGAATCTTGGGAGCAGTTGCAGGTGGCTTTGACCTGAAGATGGTATGCAGTTTTGTCAGTCATGCATACAGATTTCAGGGGGTCTACACCTTGAATATCCCTTTTCTTCCACTTTCAGCTTTTTTATCTTTGTAATTTGCCTTCCCTTTTGTAGGAAAGAGCAATTTGTTACCTAGTGTGTTTGCTGCCTCTGACACCATTAACTCATTTCTTGCATGATCCAGACTATAGGAACTGCAGTGTTTTGCATGTTTAAAACTTTTTCTCTCTTCATCTTTCAATTTTTCACCTTCATATTATTCACAAGGTTCTGCTTTCTGATAGATTTACAAATATTCCCTTTTCTGATAGGTTTTAGATTCTGTTATTATCCTGTAAGTGCTAAATGATAATGATTCATCTGTTCATTTCAATAGATACACAGTTATTTCCAGGGGTTGTTAATTATATAAAAAGATAATTTTACATAAATGTTGGTCTTAAAAAACAGACTGTGCCTCTGTTCGTTGCCCAGAAAGCAAGGATTTGAATTTTATTTTTTCAGTTTTGTTTTTGTTTTGTTACTTGATGTTCACATGCGAGTGAAGCAAGCAATTGATTCATTCGTGTGAATGAAAAATGCAGCATAATTGCTCTAGTCTGTCCGGCCTGAATTATGTGCTGCTGGCACGGGAACAAGTAAATAATACCTCATCTGTTTACTGCTCTGATCAACCTTGCCATTTGAACCGGCGGCTAACAAAAGAGAGAGGAAATCCACAGTTTGCAGATAGCGTGAGCCAGGAGCTGGCAAACAGCAATTACATGGCAAAAGAGGGACCCCAGGTAAACTTTGCCTGGCATTCAGCAGGGCTGATAAAAGGGGCCTTTATATTTGTTACTTTGGGAAGAGTGTTGTGGGGGGGGGAGAGCTAGGTCTGCATTGATACGGAGTGAAGTGTCTTTTCCCACCTCTCTTCCTTCCCAAAGCTGAGGGAACACTGCTCTGCTCTGCGGGCTTATGATGCTTGAGGTGTCCCCATGGTTTGCAAAGTGGTTGATTTTATTTTCTTTTGATTGTTCTTGATCCTTTGCTTGATCCTCAGGTTTATATGTATAAGGCCATAAATCTTAACTGAAGACCTTCATTGTTTACAAGAATGTTTGACACAGCATCTTTCTGTGAGCCTCTGTCTCTTGGGTGTTTTTTTGCCTTCTTGCACAAGAGCATCTTCTTACCATGCACCAAGTTTAAGCAAAGCTGAGGTAATTAAGCAGCATTATCTGTCTAGAACTAAGCTGTTTCTAGAAATCCTTCACCATGTAACTGTTATGCTGGGGTCCCATCTCCAAGTGACTCCCTTGTGCCCCATCCTTATTTGTCCATTGATGACAAATTTAAGGAATGTAAAAATATCTCATTGAAAACCAATTTCTTTATCATCTACATTTCTGTTCCTGCTACTGCTAGTCTCATTGCCAGGAACCCATGTCTGTGCATAAAAGTAAAGAACACATAAAAGTGGAAAAGCCATCAGCTGATAGCTATAATCATAGACAGAAGGATCAGAGAGCTTTAAAATAAGTATTCGACCTCATTGGCAGCAAGTACAAAATTCTGGGTGGTGTCAGTAGGCAGGATTCAAATATGGACTTCCATTGTTCCACATGAGTTTTTTCCTTTAAATCACATCATCATTAAATTTAAAAGCTTGTTCTGAAATCCACAGTAAACAATGACAATTAGAAACTTTGCTCTATCTGACTTTAGCCAGGCTTTAACTTGCTCAGTTAGGATAGTCTTTAACATCCATAGTACAAGAAAAATGTGTTTGCTTATATGTTTTTCTCCCATATTTGGTCATTGATTTTTTAAAATTATTGGGTATGAAATTCAGATCAAGCTTTTACGATTTTTACTACTGACCTTCATTACACTTCTTTCTTTTGCAGCCGTCAAATTAAAGTGATTTATATCTTCTAAAGTTAAAGCATATTTCCGATGATCGTGATAATTATCTTCCAGATAAGAGTCCATCATATTTAAGACATTAGGTCGACAGGGGTGTGTAATGGCAGCCATAAGTCACATGAGGACTTATCTCTTGGGCACCGTCTTGATGTATTCCCAGAGAGAGATGCCCCATTGGGGTCTCAGCTCCAACAAAGGGCCAGCAGTACCAAAAGTTCTGCATTTGAATTGCTTGAACACATAATCTCATGTGTTTAGCTGGTATAAAAATGATTGTTAGAATATGGTAGAGAATGCTACTGACAAATAGCCTTACTTCAACATTTTTGTAAGGGAAATTTGAGATGTCGTTCACATTTTAGAAATTTCTACTTTTATTCACTCCTGCTCTCTACAGAATTTTATTTGCAATTAAATAAATATCCACAAAATCTTGTAGAGTGAAGAATGCTGGCTTTATAATTTTGTGTGGAGTAATTACATCAACTAAAAGAAGATGTTAATGTGTTATGTTTTAAATATACATTTGTTTTATTTCATATAAAAGGGAAATTTAATTTTACTTTCCAAGAATAAATTACATCTAGTAAAATGCAATGGACTGTAAAGTAGATGGAAGATTCTTTTATATTGAAAATATTCTTTCTACAAAAGTTAATTGGTCCTCACTTTAAAAATTCTGTACTGGCAAATGTGTGTTCTCTACATATATGGTATTATCTGGCAGTAAAATTTATTACCACCTGAACTATTCATCTCTTTATTTCAGGACACAAAATCTTCAAAATTGTTCCCTAGTGCTGAGGTGAAAGCTTGCTCAAAGCACAATTATTTCAATTTCAAAATGATGGAAGATAGGAAGTGAAAGTGCAAGAGAAGAACTGTGGAAAAATTCTTCACCTTTTGAACTGTTAACTTTTAGCATCCAAATAATAATCATATCTAAAATAAGAAGGACTTGGTTCCCCTAGCAAGAGCTCGTGCTCTGTATGACCTGCTGAAGCCCTGTATCTCCTTAGACAAGGTCTAAGGTCTCAAGGTCTCTTGCTCTTGAGATTAGCAAATGTGGCAGATTTGGTCCCAATTTATATACATAATTTTTATAACTGTGAAATCAAGTTTTACTCCTATTTCAGATTTCAAATGTCCTTTTTCATAGATAATATCATATGGGACACAAGTCTGATTTTTCCAAGATCTGAGCTCTGCTCAACAGGTACTTGCTCTCCATCATGCTGCCACTTCCCATTGCCATTTTCAGGCCCCACGTTGTCTGTTGACCAAGTGCTTTGCAGAGTATCTATATTTTTTGGCTTATAACCAGGCCAGAGCCTCAGGGTTCATACATAAGAGAACAAGAGCTGCTGTTGAATTCAAAGATTGCTTTCCCAGCAGAGATTTCTGACGACCTTGCTTGATTTCCATGAGTGTCTTTGGGAGAACAGTAGTCATCCCAGCTGAGCATGCACCTAACTGACTGCAGCATCAGGGCTCTCGTTAGCATTATCTACCACCACTGAGAAAAGAACTTGTACACAGACCTTGGGGCTGCTTTCCAAACTGGGTCTGTGTCTTTTAGCAGGTATTTGCTAATGTATTTTTAAGCCATGTCACTTTACTCCTTGATGTAACTTTTTCCACCCTAAAAAGGGAAACCTTTCTCAATAAATAGGTTGTTTTTTACATGTTGAGTCCCAGAATACACCATCAGATTTACCATAAGCCACTCTTTTGGTGGGCTTCTGCTCAGAAACCTGCCAAGTGGGGAAGGGCAACCCCTTGTTGCTACTCCCATCACTCCCCAGGCAGACTCCCCCCCCCCCCAACCATCCCCGCTTTGCCATGTCAGCCACCTTTTTTTTTAATAATAATAATAATTTAAAAAAAAAAAAAAAAAAAAAGGATGCCTGTCTAGTTTTCATTGAATTACTTCGTATAATTGCAGAATATGTAGAGATCAATCGGGAAACTAGCACATAGCTGTTAAAATGGTGCTGTGGCAGCAGTCGCTATAGGAGGAATAAATCCACTTTGGTGCCCCCTGGGACATCTTCCAATGTTCCTGTAATTTTCTTCCCCAATAACTGTGTTTTAGCCTCTTTACAACACATGTATCATACTAGACGGTAGGCATGTATGAAGAAATGAAACACTTTTTGTAGCTTTTCTTTAAGGCACTTGCTGTTTGTACAAAGAAGCCTGTTTTACATCACCACACACAGGACAGAAGAGAAGTCAGCTGTTTCAAAGACCTGACCTCCTAATAAAGGTGGAGAAGAACTGCCTAGGAACACTTTGGTTCCTTAAGACAGAAGGGCGTCTAATAAAAGTCTCTGATGTTGCTCTTCGGACCACCTGTAATTGCTGGAGATCTGAGTCCCTATATTTTACTCATTTTATTGTGTCA
This sequence comes from Netta rufina, assembly GCF_964035555.1. Classification (NCBI taxonomy): domain Eukaryota; kingdom Metazoa; phylum Chordata; class Aves; order Anseriformes; family Anatidae; genus Netta; species Netta rufina. The sequence continues at coordinate 33,421,529 of NC_140130.1, read as the reverse complement.
GGCACTGCACTTTGAGAGGCACTGCTAACGTTTGCTGTTTAATGCCACCTTTGATATTCAAGCAGGCCAGGTTTAGGGAACAAGCTGAACTGTCGACAGAGGCAAAATATGTGCAAAGGATCCTTGCAGAGCACCTATTAACTGTGCCTTTAAAAGACAAATACCCTGATTATATATCATCTTGGCAACCATCTCAAAATTGCTATCAGAAGCCCAAAGTACAGACTGGTAAACCACAGGACTTGGCAAACTTTGAAGAGATTTGAGATTGAGGCTGATTGAGATTCATAGATAAACTCACTCCTGTGACAGAACTCTTTCATTATTCTCAACAAAAAGATTGCTGTGCCTCACAGATCATAGAAATGTAAAGTATTTTCATGGAAGAAAGGCATAGGCTGAAGTTGATATGAGTCATCTTTTGTGAATCTGAATTGACTGAGCATCCTATGATGAAGAGAGTGGGTTTCTGTTCTCTGCTAAGATGTTTCCACATGATGGCCCTTTTATGATGTTTTTTGTGGAGATCTCCTTTTTCCTCAGAATTAGGATGAATGTCAAGATGATCCAGGGTGATACAAAGTAATAGACAGATCGGCATGGAACATACTGATCCTGCTCACTTCTAAAAAATGACCATCACTCTGTTTGTATCATCTTTGATTAGCAACCTCTTCAAATAATTGCTGTGAGGGTAATTACTGGTCTTTAGAGTTATATCAGTGTCTGACAGTTACTATTCTTGTCAAAAACAAGTCCCATTTTTAAGAAATTAATCAGTTAAAAATACAGGCACACAGTTGCTGTGCAATACATATTTTTCTTATTTTGTGTACATCCCTTTTCTCACTTTTTCTTTTTATCTCCCAGCTTAATCTCTCTTCCTGAGACTGTAAGCCTTTCCACAGTAGTTTCAGGTAATGAAGCAGCTAGAGAAACCAGGAATAAATCTCTCTACCTTTTTTTCAGCAGGGATACTTTGGCTGCAGAGATTTTATGAAGGGAAACCAAAATAATGAAGTCTCAGATCACGAAAGGAGAGCAACTTGCTGCAGCGTGTCCTTCTATCAGCCATCATCCCATGAGCAGCATCCAAGGAGGATGAAAACAGAAAGCAGGTCAATGATCTGTCAGTGCTGTCCTGTGCCAGCACCGTAAACTCAGAAGCATCCCTGTGTCCAGAAATTTGGAGGTGTCTTTCACAGATTTGGTGTTTATCTGCACAGGGTGTTTATCTGCACAGTGCCATTGAGACTGGGAGGATTTTGGCAAATCCAGAAAGACATACTTAAGGTTCTCCATCAGAAATGAGTGTATTTGTAGAAATCACACTGGGAGGAGTTGGCAGCATCTGCAGGAGGATTTAAAGCACCTTATGTGCTTTTAATGTTTTCTTTACCACTGTTGATGTTTTCAAGCTATTTCTATGTGATACTGTTATTACTAGTGTTGCCAAATACTTAACTTAATACATATTTATAGCTAATGATGTACCCATTAAAAGCCCTATAATGTTTACTTATGGTTTCAGATACTTTATCTGCAATAAAATCTTTCAAACAAACAAAAACAGAAAATATGTGTGGATACAGGAGACATATTTCTGAATAGCTTTGCATTAAATTACTTATATTTTTCATCATGACAACCAGAGATTAGTCACAAAAATATCAGTGTTTTTACTGGTGATAAACAACATGATGGTGCTGATTTTTCCACAGTATAAACAACAGTTAGATACCACCTGATATATTGCACAAATTAGAAGTCTCCCAAAGCCTGATGTCATTCACATTGATAATTTGGTTAAACAATAATTTCCAGAAACTACAACCTTTTAATAAAGATATTCACTGCTGGCAGAAATCTCATCCCACTCTCTATTTATGCCTTAGTACATTTTCTAAAGGTTCTTTGCACTTTGTTACTTAATTATGCATCATGTTTACCATACTCATTTTATAATTACATGACGATACGGTTGTAAGCAGCAGCTGCTAAGGGAGGCAAGGAAGAACCTCAGTTATCTGATAGCTCCCTTGATTCACTTTTTTTGCCCAGAAATAAGAAGCACCTTGGATTGCTCCTTGTAAACAGGCAGAGACAAGTCTCTCAAGATATCCCAGCAGCTATTCCTGGTTGTCACTCATGGCAACTGGTTAAAGAGCTGCACAATTTATATTGTTATCTTACTTTGAATGGAAATGCATAATATGTTTATAATGGCTATAGATATGCCAGACCATGCTCTGTCCATCAGCTGTGTGGGCCACCAGATCTAGCACTAATACGTGTTGTACAGGCGTATTTTAACCAACCAAGGGGCTCTCAGGCCAGAAAAAAAAAAAAAAAAAAAAAAAAAAAAAAAAAGGCACAGAAGCTTCCCCAATTCCAGGGGCTTTGAGGGGAGGATAACAGAGCAGATTTGCAGGAATGTTGTTACAACCCATCACCTGGCAAACTGCTCTGATGTGTCTGAGAAAAGAGTTATGGTGATACTGCAGCAGCCATGTGTTCAAGCCCACTGCTCAATTGCTCCAGTATCTCCATGTGTGGCCTCAGCAAACCAGCCTTCACCTAGTGGTGGCCATGTTCTGTCTTGCACTGTCCCCACCGGCTGTCAGCTGCATGCCAAGCAGCAAGTCGTGGGCACCATGAAGGTGAGCTCAACATCATCACCCAGCACGGGAAGACCAGAAATAACTCAAAATGCAGTAAATAGTTGGACCTGGTTAAGGACAGAGGTAAAGCATGGTAGCAAGGCTACATCTTGGGTAACCACCTACCTTTTGGTGCTTGCCAAAGCAATAGGTCTCTCTATGAGCTTGTCTCCAAAATTGGCAGAAGAGCCCTTTGCTTTCAAGTCAGACTTCGCTTGCAAATAGAAGGGTAATGAGAATGGGTTTACCACTCTGGTGGATGGGTTTTTGGTTCTTTTTACTGTCTGTGCAGATAATTCTTAAATCTTCTGTTCAGAGCACACAACATGCTCTGTCAACTGTCCATCATTGTGCTTTATTTCAATTCTTTTTCATTTGCAGTCATTTCCACCACGTGCCTATACTTCCAGGCAATTCCTACTTACAGAAGGTAAGAAGACAAATGACTCAAACTGAAACTTGCCCAGAGGCAGATATGTTTTTCTTAAATTAATTAAAGAAATTAGGAAATGATGAAGGCATAGCCTCAGGAGTTATTCCAGTTTTCCTGTCACGAGCTGATAAATTTTGATTTAGAGGAGATTTTAAAATCCCTCACTGATGGCTTTCAGTATGTCCATTTCCAAATGTAACTTGCAAACACAAATACAAAACACTCACTAGAGTAAATTGTCAGTAGCAATAAAGCTGGATGTCTTCATTATGCTAGAACTGATTGCTCCAGTTTCTTCTGAGTCTTCCAAGTTTGCTCAGTTGATAAGACTGAAGCCACAAACCTCACTTAGTAACTAGCCAAAGCTTCTAGTTTAAGAGATGTCAGCTATATCCTTCAGTAACAAAGTGAAAGAACTCCTGTTGTTCTCCTATGTAGGCAAATGTCATTTTTCCTGAAAGTTTTCTGATGGCTCCAAAACCTATTTTTCACAATTTATGATTTTCAAGCCCATTTACATTCCCATTGAATATCAATAGTTGTCCAGAAATGCTAAATGGTAATGAGAAAGGCTGAAGGGCACTCATACATGGGAGGAAAAGGAGACTGAATGTCTTTAATTTGTCCCTTTCCTGTGTTAACAGCTAACTTCAAAACTATGAACATTGCATATAGTTTAACACACTCATTTAAAAGATAAGGTTTCTCTGTATTGACAGATCTCATTCCCAAAAGATAAAACTATGTTTTTTTGTCAGTCTTTCCAAAGACAGAAGCCTTTTATTAGATCATAAATTATTGGGAGGACAGAGTTGATAGACTTCTGTAGGCTGATAATGTACTTTGAAAGAAAAGGCAGTTTTGCACTTCTGCAAAATCGTATTTAAAATATTTATATACCTATCAACGGAGACACTGAGGTAATTCACCTCTGGGTCACTGGTTCAAAACCAAACCAGCTCTTTTACATCCAAAATGTGTTGCCTTCTGACAGCTGTAGAGTTGCCTACTTTTTGTTGTTGTTATGATCCTATTAGGCTTGCTCTCTGCATCATATGGTCCTCTTGGATAAAATTTGGCAACACCCAGAAGAAAGGCCTAGGACTGGATACAAAGAAAATAAAGTTGAACTTTTTGTTTTAGCAAAATTTCAGAATGAGTTGGGTGAGATATCACAGGACCAGGCAATAACTTCCCTACTAGAGCTAATACAATATGTACTATTAGGAAATGCACTGTATATAGCTCATAAACTAGCTAGTCTGCTGTACACAGAATGCCTGCAGTCTCATAAAATGTTATTCTTTTGCTTTATCTTGTTAGTATAATGTGAAGCTTCATTAAGCTGCCAGATGAATCATATAGTAATTGGATATAATGAATTTAATTATGTAATTTCTTTTTTCATAATGAAACAAAGTCATATTTTACAAACAGGCAAAGTATTGTTTGGAGTTACAGATTTAAGCTAACATTTGGCAAGAAATGCACAACTGAGGACTAATGGCTCTTCTTTTTCTCTTTTCCTGGTTTTATCTGACCTTCAGTGTTTGGATTTGACCATGACTGGATCTATGCTAAATGGAAGAAACCTCATGTTCTCAGCACTGTGGGATGGTGAGCCACCTACAACCTTGTCCAGGCTCCATGGTGGAACCAAAAACTGAGAGTGTCTTCTGCCTGAAGCAACATGATAATGACCAAATGGTGTTACCAGAATTAGCTTCATGAAACTTTCTCAAGATCCAATGTCTTGTCTCCATTACTGGCCAGAAATGGGTGTTTCTCTTTGGTTTTGACCCAGCAGCATGCAAGGGGTGGGAAAGCGATCTTCTAGGATTGCTCACCCCTCTCTGCAGGACCCAAAGTCAGGGCATGCCAGTCTAGCAGCAACAATCAAGGAGCAATGTCATCTCCAGAGGTGGTCCTATGTCGCTCTCATGTGCCACAGACTTCTCTGGGAGATGAAGGGGCTCTAAGTCTCCCAGAGACCGCTCAACATTTCACAGGGCAAGGTATTAATGTCAGCCCTTCCCTTCCTACCTCCCATTAATGACTTTCTGATGACCTGTGCTTATAATATCCTCCACCCTTCTCACTACTTGGTCATTGAGGATGTTCCAAGGAAATGAAGCCTAATGATAAAACAGTACTTGAAATATCAACATCCCTGGCCTAATTAGAGCCAGGCCAATGGGCCCTAATTGCATAACTGAAATGCACCCAGTTGAGTTCTTTCTATTGTAACTTGACTACACGTCTCGGCCCTGATTAATAGAACCGGCACTGAAAACTAAAATGCAGTTAATTTATTGTAAGTTTTATTAGGCATATAAAAGGAGACCAGGAATTACTAGCCTTTCGTTGCTAGAGATACATTTCATCTATGACTCAGACCAGATTCTTCACAGATTAAGCTTGTTAATTTTACTTATTGCCAACATTCTTCACCGCATTGCTGAAGCGAGAGCCACGGGCTCTTGTCTAGAGCGGACGGTATGAAAAGAACCGGGGGCCTTGGACAACAGTAACATTAACTACTTTGTCCTTTTAATTCATCTAATTACATGCAAGAAAAAAGAAACAGACCATTTGCAGGCTGCCTTTAGTTGCCTTTCTGCAGTGATGCTGAGCCAGTGCTTTTGTAGGCTTTTTGTTGTCTTATTAGCAAGCTTTTGTTCAGAGAGATGGTTAAAGCCATTTTCAGCAGCTAGCGAGATGAAACAGTTTCAATAAGGACACAATGTACTTGTTTAAATTACCTTTCAAAATGCTTGAAACCATTAAGGGGGAGGTGCTACAAATAAAAGTTGGATTTTTTTTTGTTATAATGTTTTACCTTAATAATAGCTTTTATTTTATTATAATCCATTAGTTGACAATATTATTCTATAGATTATTAGGCTGCAATTTTGTTATTTCATCACACTTTCAGCACTCACTCACAGAGCTGGAAACCACAAATCTCCGTATAATATGCTTTCAATTTTGTTAAAATCTGTATTTAACCGGTTTGGCTGTGAAACATCTTGGAAGAAAATGTGTTTTTAATTCTGTCCTGATTAGTGTAACAGTTGACAGGGCTGAGTAGTCACATGATGATATCTTATTTTCTACTATTCCTACTGTTACCTTTTCCCTGACAGATTTTATTTATTATTTTCACTTCTCCGGAGCTAACAAGTCCAAGTGTAATCCACAACTTCCACTAAAGGGAATTTATCCCTTGTTGAAAGAACATCATACTTAGAAAACCTAATTAAAAAGAGCTGATGTTCCAGGTTTGCTGGCAGTCTAATAGTAATGTGAGGCTTTTGAAAAATTTAGTGCCTACAGGTAAAATAAAAGCTTATTTAGCATTCAGCGGTCACATACAGAAGGTGATTCAGAACTGTAGCTGCGAAGGCTGGGAAATAAGGCAGGCTGGACTTCTTGGTTAACGTTGGGAAAATGGTAATGTGTCTTCCTGTTGCACATGTGTTTACTCACCTTAAATTGTGCTAGTATTGTGGCTGTGGCAAAGATTTGAGCTTTCTGCACAGTGCAGCTAGAATTTGGAATGCAACTCTATTAACAAAAATTTACAATCCCTTCATCCCTTCTTAGTCTTTTTTTTTTTTTTTTTTTTTTTTTTGTAATTACTGAAAGTGAGCTTAGTGCTGAGAACAGGTTTCCCATATAATGTGCAGAGCTAAACACCTGTCATGCCAAGGCAGATCGGTGAGGACAATTTCTCTCAACTCTGTGACTGCCCTGGGTGCAAGTTGCATGACCCCACTAGAGACACAGATCTGGAGACATTGGCACTGCCTGCACACATTCTGGGTTTGGGTTGGTTGACCTCCACTTGTAGGGTCAAAGACTCTTCTGGTACTGCTCCATTGCATTCTGTTGATTTTGCTGTGTATCAAGAAGACCTTACTTGTGGGGTTATGGTAACTGTGTGATTGGGTCAGCCTCATGGGAACCCCATGTTGATGTGAACATTGAAAATGATTCTGATGTTGTAAACTAAGGAGAATGCACATGGCAGGGAGTAAGCAAGGAAAAATGGTACAGGAGCCGTGCCCAAATCTGTTTCTTGATCCTAAATCCTACATAGGTTACATTCAGCTGTTTAAGTGCTTTCTGTTTTTCAGATGTTGTAGGTTTTTCTTGTTTGTTTGTTGGTTGGGTTTTGTTTGTTTGTTTGTTTGTTGTAATAAATCACTCTAATGCAGATTTTACCATGTTTTTATGTGTATTACTACAGTACTTACAGTCAATTTCCCATTGAACCTATCAGGAAGATTTTATTAGTGGATTCTGGCATGGACCTCTGTCCCTGTTCAAAATAAAGACAGCCATTCTTGATTGGTCATGCATGGGAAGAGTAGAGAAAACACTAATGCCTCACTTGAGCCAAGCCATAGGTTTCCAAGGTCAGATTTCATAGTTTTAGGGCCAAAGTAATTTTTGTCCTTGACTGTGATCCTACATGGTGGTACATGAAGGAAACACCATGGAGGCTTTCCCTGTGACTCTTGGCAAGCATAAGGATGTGCTCATGCAGACGGGACTGCAAGATGAGCACCTAGGACACTGGAAAAATATTTTTCTATAATGTGTCAAAAATTCACTGAGAACTGGACCAAAATAAATCTATGCTCAAAGACCAGTTTTACAGATCCAGGACACATACAGTCCCATTCTATTTGTGAAATAAGCTATATCCCAGCTTGTCACTTATCATGATTAGATGCTTCCTCCACAGAGTGCCATTAGTGTAACATGTATTTTGTGATTTAGAAATGCTGATTAAAGAATTGCAGAGAGTGTGCAGCTTTCCCTGTACAAGTGGCAAACTGGAGCCATGATCCAAGAAAAATATGGATGTTGGATTAAAGTAGAACAAATGCAGGGGAAAAAATGCCTTTCAGCATGCACAGGATCAATCAGGGCTGTAGCTCATGTGTTTTGTGCATTTGCTAAACTGACTGCTGACTTTGTGTATCCTGAATGTGATTATAGATTATCTTCCACAGCAGTCATAAGAGAAATATTTTTAGATAAGGAATGGTAGGAAACCATGATTTCTTACTATCATTTATTTTCCTCAGGCAAAACAAAAATATATTCATGTTTTGTGAATTAAAATTTTTGATCTTCCTGTAGATGTACCTAGTACACACAGAGAATTTCTGCTGCTGTGTGTTACAAGAGGCTGGGTGGGTTCATTCATGGTGAGTGTCTTCTTCCAGCATGCTGATTTGTACATACTGACTCCTAAGCATGAATATGAAATCACCATAAAACTATACCCTGCTAAATACCTAATTCCCCTAGCTGAATAATCTAATTAGTGACTAATAAATGTATAGGTGTATTACCTGTTTTATGGGATTTGGAAATAATTTTTCTTTTCCTTATCACTTTCACTATTTCCAGGCAAACCAGAAAATAGTTTCATGAAATTTCCTGGTGAAAATTAATTCTTCCATAAAACTATAATCAGATTGGAAAGTGCTCATGGACAGTTACATCTTAAATTGCCAGTGTGATTTGATTTATAATATCTTGTGGAGAGAGTATAATGTTCCCCAATTCCTCTTCTAGATAGGCTGTTCTGTTGTTGTTTGTTTTCTATGTTGTTGTTTGTTTTTTTTTAATAAAACTTAAAAGTGTACTGAGAATCACGAATATGACAAATCTGTGTGCAATTTATGGCAACCACAGGAGAATAATGGTAAATTTTATTCTCTAAAAAATGTAGCTCATTTCTTTTTAATGGTCATATGTTTGCTCAAAGTGCGTCTCTTCAGGCAGACAGAGGAAAAACTATAGAGACCCCACACAAATAGCTCTTTTGATATTCTTCCTGATAAGGCCACCCCTTTAGAGAACAAAAATTAAGTTTGGCCGCACATTGTAACATCCATGTGTTTGACCATTGAACGCAATGTGTGGCCATTAGAAATAAAAGAAAAATCAATAGGGTTTCATTAAAACAGCAGGCAATCAGGGCTACGGCACTAGCTTAATTACAGTTTCAGTAGCATTTGCTTTAATTGGAAAGAATAAAAGAAGTGAAGTGGAGTGAATGAAGAAATTAGCATATCTATCACTGTTGTCACATTGTACTGTGGCCTTAAAGCACTGTTTGCTCTTTAGTATCCCTGATGCTTTGTTAGGCTCTGAAAAAATATGGAAAGGCAATTAGCAAATAATCAGATTGCACCTTTGCAGGATTCTAATTAAACTTCTTTATAATGCTGGGAATGTATTTTTTAAATCTTTATTATATACCACAGATATAATTTATAATGTTGGTTGCATTTGTACGCAGTTGTGCATACATACATATAACTGACAGAAGAGGAAGCATTTTGTACTGTGTGTTGATGCTCCCTAGCAGGAGTTATCTTGCAGGCTGCTGTCACACAAAAATGTTCTCACGCAGCAGCAACCTCCAGCAGCAAGGTCACTCTCAGCAGGCAACTTGGTAAAGAGGAGAGAAATTAAGCCAGGGCAAACAGGGATGTGTCTTGAGCTTGCAGTAGGGGAAACACAAGGGCACATCCAGATTGATGATGGTCTCAGCCATGGATTAGTACAAGAGTAAACATGGTGGCCCCTGCTGCCCCTCTGTACTCTATACGAGTTGAGGATGTGCAGCAGGTGCCCTATAAATTTGCTAAAATTTGCTAAACCTGCTAGGCTCCAAGCCAGTTCTTGGCGACCCCCAATACTTGTGTGAGCTTCAGATCTGGACCTGAGCACCTCACTACTCCAGATGTGGAAGAAAAGTCACCCTGTCCAGTGTTTTCCCACCACTGCAGTCACACAGTACAGGCATCACCTCCAGTCAATGACAGTGACATCACCCACAGGGCTTCTGCTAAAGTAACCTTAAAAGGTGAAGTTATCAAAGACATTTAGTTAAAGGCATTTTCATTGCAAATGAGCTGAGGAAGACAGAATCTGGATTTAACATCTGTCAGCAACCAGATTGAATTTGGGGCACTTTGTGTCACTTCTGTCCCACCCTATCAGAATTAGGAATAAAACTCTTCCTTCATACTTACAAATAGATCAGTCAGTGAAGGGGCATTTTTACCTCTTTTATGGAAGCATCTACTGAAGTCAACAGTTATACCAAAGTACAGTTATTATCAGTAAGATCACAGGTAGGACAAAAATTATGTAAAAGACCTAATCTATTATTCTCACTGCTCCTGAAAAGTTAATTCGAATGTCAATTATCTTCTTGTTATTAAGTTGCTCATAAAGCAATCATGATTTTCATGGATCCATTCACTCCTTGAAATTATTATGTGATTATTCTGGGCAAAAAAAGAAATGTTTCAGTTCACAGATCATTCATGAAGGATTCATTACAACTAATTTTGAATATTCTTACAAACATTTTATTCCATCTCGTTATGTGTCCCTTCTTTTACACAATGCCTGAAATATATGAACAACATTTATTGGATTTCCTGCACTTTGCTTTTCTGAGACCCATAAGAATTTATCAGAATTATAGACAGGATCAGCAGTACCACTGATTTTGTTACTTATTTTCTTTTAGTGGCCTGACTTTTTAAACAACCTCTTCAGCTAAAGCCTGTATTTTCTTGGATATTTGCAATGTGGCACCATATGAACACTACATCTCCAGGTCTTTCCTGTCCACCATGATGCTTGGGTTCTGCCAGGATTCTTGCAGACAAATTCTATCTTGGTTTTGAATATTAAATATTTCACCTCAACAAGACATTGATAAAAATGGTTTTCAGTTTTGATAGTTTGTCAAAAATATTTTATTTATGAGCTTTTGGGTTTGTTTTTACCTATGTCATCTCTTTGGGAAATGAAAACTCCGATTTCTTTGAGATGCATCATGTTTTGGTAACCCTCAGAGCCAAACTTGTGAAGGATTTCATAGAGTATGAAGGCTTCAAATGCATGTGCAAAGCTGGAATGTTTGGATATCATTGTACAAGGATACACTGGAGATCAGTGAGAAGAATCTAAACTAAATATTTGTGAGTAATAAATATGGAACAGTACCTATGTTTATTAAGAGAATTCAATTCCTAGAGATGTAAGTAGGTACTTGGAGCAATTTTCAAAATAATTCCTCTGAGCAATGGATGTTGCTAAAGTCAAACTAAAAATCCTTGTAAATTAGGCACCTATAGAGCATAGGCCTCAGATGGTTTGAGGAACCACAGTTGCAAACTTGCTTGTAAAAACACCGTGAATTCACTATTTCCATCTTCTTTTCATGGCATTATTTTAATGCAAAGGACCATTCAAGTGAGCCATAAAAGGGGGGAAGGTACTAAAAAATCCTACTAATTTTTTTTGGAATTGTAATGACGTTCTCATTTCTTCTTCTGCATTGACAAACATTCCTACAGTTCATAACAGAGTATGGTAGCTCCCCAAAATTTGCTATCAGTGGTTCCCAACTTGGGGAGAAAAGCTTCCATCACAAAGTTACTGGAAGAGCAATTGGGGGATTTTTCCTCCCTTGGACTGCCAGCGGATGGCCCAGGAGCTCTAAAACACCAGGAGATGGTGATATGAGTATGGAAATAGGCAATCGGCTCCCCATAAAGGACCCGGAAAGAAGGCGGTGTACAGAGACAAATGTTTTGATAAATTACTACAAACAAAAGTGAATGGAATTAATTGCAGGTTTGATACTGTTTTAAGCACTGTCGAATAAAGCATCCTTTTACGCAGCTACTATTGAATTAACTTCCTAAAGTTACTGCAAATGCCTTTTGGCCAGAGGATTCTTGAAGGGCAGAAATATATTTATGGAGTGGAAACCCAATTTGAGGAGGAACTTCCACAGACACAAACAAATGCCTCAAACCAGTTTGGCAGTACGTGATAACTCTATTTGTAATTAAAGGTTAAAGTATACTTAAACCAGTTTGGCAGTTAAAAACAATTTTAATTGAAAATATACATTTGTAATTGCAAATGGAAAGATTTCCTGTAATAGCAGTAACAGACCCATTTTCTAATAAGATGAACAATACAGTTGATGACTGAAGCATCTGTATATAGTTACATACAGCATTTCTGTACTGCAGGCTGCCAATTTATTTCAGCAGTGAAAAGCTTGATTTATTGTTTGTAGCATTACCATCTGTTGTAGTTATTACAGAAATTATATATAAACCAGTTAGTAAACACTTTGCCCCATTGTCTGTTGTTTTGATAATCACCCATAATAACATCTAGCATCAATATGGTCTTTAAACCCGATTTGGGAGTTAATGGAATAAGAGGAGGCAGTCAGTATATGCACCAGGGTAATGTCATTAGGAATGTTTGTGAAGAACAAATTAAATCAGTTGTAAATTGTGCTCTCAAGTCAGCCAGAAAACCAGTCTTGTTCAGGAGAAGGGATTTATATTTTAACCTCGTGCAGAAAATGTACTTAAGCAGATTAAAATAAAATAGGGACTTCGTCGATGGATGTAAATGGTAATTGCTGGAGCTCTAATGGCTTCCTGTTGGCTATGTCATGCAGTGGGCACAGCTATTTTAAAGTTAACCAGTGCTTGAGGTCATACTTTTACAGATTCAGTCATTAAACAGGACTAGGCATGTCACTAAATGGCTGATTATTCAAATGATGAGCCTGCTCAGAAGTTACACATGTCATATTCTGGATGGAGAATTGCAGAAAAAAAAATAATAATAATAAAAATAAAAAAGGTAGATTTGAAATAAAATAAAGATGAAATGAATTCAAGTATAAGTCAATAGAAGCATCTGTTTAGGGTCTCATTTGTTTTGGATGGCAGATTCTGCTTTATACCAGTTTGTAGTAGTTGGTTAAATTATTCATGTTGGGCTTTTTCTTGTGTACAAATAGTTTTATGTATCAGAAGTGTAGTCTCTCAATAAATTATCATACACTGAAGTATTATCTGTATGAGAAATTGTACAGTTTGTAGCTATGAGAAATAGATTTATTATAGACCGGTGCGATTTATTATGTGCCTGTGACCATTTCACTTGCCCACCTACATGTCAGGAGTGTAATGTTATTTTAGCACCATTTTAGTGATATACTGAAAAGTCGAATATAGAGTTTAGTGAAGACTCTGGCTTCATGAACCTTTTATTCCAAAACAAAATATCACTTCTCATAGCTTCTCTTTGTTTTGTTTGCACCAAAAATGATCAATTGCAGATCTTGAAGGCCTTGTTTATGAGTGAAATATTAAATGCACATTCTGATCGTATTTGAATTAGCAAAAATGGCAAATATCAAGCTAAAACTAATGGTTTTCATAGAATGACAGGTATGAAATTACCACAAAATATTTAAAATACAAACAATATCTTTGCATGGTTGCTATTAACAGATCAACTTCTCCGGCAGGGTACATGAGCCTAGGACCATGCTCATGAGAAGTGGAGAGGAGGGAGCGTGGTCCCAAGGCATCCTGGAGCAAGACCACCAATGCCACCCGTGCTGGGGATGATTCCTCCACCAAATGAACTGAGAAAGAAGAAGCTCTCCTGGAGCTCCCCAAGCTTTATGGAGCAAATCCGAGGTATTATTTTTGCCCAGAAATGCCAGTGACCCCAAAGCACAGCTGGCATGTGCTGCTGGAGAGATGGATGGACAGCTGCAGAGCCCCACAGGTTGGATGCCAGTTTGAGCTCTGAGCAAGTGGCAGGATGATTCAGAGACCACAAACATGGGGTTTACCCCACAGAGTTTCCAAAACATGAGAAGGCACAAAATCAAAAGGGAAAATCTTCATATTTGAAAATCTGGGGAGAAGCTATGGGGATCTAACTATAACAGACAATGAAGGGAAGGAGGAACCTGTTGGCAGATGAGGATGAGAAGGCAAAAGGAGAGAAAGAAAAGAACAGAAAAAAAAAAAAAAAAAAAAAAAAAGTAAGAAAGAAAGAAAAAAGGAAAAGGAGTGTGTTTGGCATATTTTCTGTATTAAACAACTTGAGGGAGAGAGTATTTTTCATAAACTAATACAATTATTTTAATTAAAAATCCTTAAAATATTAATGGAAGGCGTCTGAAGGCAGAGTTAATTATAGCTGTGCCACTCACACAGCTGTAGTTAGGGCTCTGTCAGAATTGCCATTATGAATACTCTTTTTGAGAGGTAATAACTCAGCCAAATTTCCTAATGGGTAAAATTTTATGTATGAACTTCTCAGCACAGGCATGATTTTTTGTTTCCTGTATTTCTTAATTGATTTCTGTTTCTTACGTTATAGGAAGACACCAGTTTTGAATGCCTGGCTATATCCCTAACTGGATCAGGGTTACTACAGTTTCAGGGCAACCCACTTTCCTTTGCAATCCTGGAGAGACTGGACACTGATAGTTTTGTCAACATAAAGATGAAGAGGAACATTTTTGCTGCATTTTTACCCATATGTAAGATCCAGCTCCATCAGCATCAATAAGTGAAAACACTGGGACTTGTTTTCAACAGGGATGGTTTGCTTCAGAGGCTTTATATGGTTATGGAAGAAAAAATCTGGATCTCAGCCAAATCTGTGGGCCATCCTGCAGCCTTTACCTTGTCAAACACAGGAACAATTCACTCCATTGAGAAATAAAATACAAGCACAGAAGGACTGTGCAGAAGATTCCATACACTCTATGGCACAAATCTTAAGAGTCCCAGGAGCAAATTATATCCTTTGTCATTTACATTAATATATATATAGATTTTTATTTCTTCTTAGGAATTTAAAATGAAAGACCTGACCAAGTAGCATCTCTCATGCATATGTGGAGGAGAAATTGTTGGTATATAGTAGTAAATTTTATGTACAAACCACACTCTGCTATTTTATTTTCAATTTCACAAAACTTTCACCCACTTCCACAGATGTGGGAGCTTTGTTATTTTCCCATTAAAAAATAAAAAAATAAAAAAAAAAATATATGTCACTTTGACAACAAAATCTGCTGATAAATATCTGAATCCTTTTCCTTGCATAAACTCAGATGTTAACCCACTTTCACTCTGGTGAGGGATCTGGTTTGTATATGCCATATTAGTGTGAAAATTACCCTAAATACAAATGCAACATCATTGCTTGCAGGCTAATGGCTGATATTGTATGTACAGGGAAAAAAAAAAAAATCATTGCCTGAACATTTATTATGTATTTTGCATTAGTTCTGCTGGCTGATTTTCATAGCATATCACGGCTGCTAGGGAAGAGGGAAATGTGCAGAGAAAATGCACATAGTTTCATTGCAGGCATCAGCCTATATCCACACAATACCGATACCTTGCACTTTGTAAAGATATCTGCCAGCAGGTAGAAATGCATTCCTTTCTCACTGCTATATAGGATTATTTGGCAACCATTTAATGAAAGATTGCAATATGCTAGTAGCAGAACATTTTTTCACCTGCTGGGTAGTTGTTCAACTCAACCTACTTAAAGAGATGGGCTACCATGAGCACACAAAGACACAGCCCTGAATAGGCTATCAGTGATTTTTTAAACAATCTCTATCTTAGTATTATGCAGTCACAGTAGTTATTACAAAGTAAAGCACGGACACTCCACAAGTTTGAAATGTGAATGTTGTAATAAGAAAAAATTACATTTGTTTCGTTTTCTGTCCTTGTTACTTTCTTCCTTGTGATAATAGATTCAGATTTTGTGCCATTATCTGGTCTTATTAAAGGAAAGTGGTATCAAATTTAATACTTCCTATATAAAGTAAGAGAGCACCTGCTCATAAAACGTATTTTCCATGCACCTCACAAAATACAGGGAAATTAACAAAATGGCTCTACTATATTAGAACAAGGGCACAACTGTTACTATCTGTATAAGATTGATTTTGATGAAGATTATAGGAATGGTATTTGTCTGACAATGCCAAGCACTCAAAATTTATCCTTTTTGTGTTTTTTTATTCAAAATTGTTCATTCTTAACATGACATTGCAAGAACTATTTTTCTAAATTATAGCTTTTTTAATATAGGTTTTAGAAAGTACATCTATGTCAGATTTTTTTTTTCATATATAATTTCCTGGATTGCATTATCACATAGACATGATGTACAAGCCCAGACCCTTAATGTGTGAGAAGATATAGTCTTTATTGGGTAAAACACATGCTAACCTGGAAAATGGGCCATTCATCAAATCAAAATCCACATTATGCATGAGACTCCTCACTTTGGAACAAGACAATCAGCTAAAGCAAAATGGAACCAGCCCTGGCAACAGGAACGCGTAAGCCAAACCAGGATTTCATCTTTTTCTCCCAAAAGCCACCTGCAATCCTGTGCTAACGAGGTTTTCAGTATGCAGAAGCCAGGCTTATTGACCAGCCTCTCCAGACCAAAATGTGGTTGAACATCTGCTCCTCACCAGAGAGAAGCAGCAGGGCAACCCACCGCTCACTTCCCTTGCTTCCCAGACATCAGACCAAGTCTGCTTCACTTTTCTCTTGGGGATGAGTTTGCATACTGCCTGCCCAAGAGCGTTTCTAGCAGGTGGGATCAGAAGCCAATTACTCCACCTCAAACCCTCTGGAAGTTCCCTCTCACTTGGAAGATTGATTGGCTGCCCCGCTAAATAGCCCCTCCTTTCCTCACACTGATGGGAAGATTAAAGGACCAAAGCTGAAGATCAGTACCTGACTGATAATTGTAATGAATGCATGAAAAGATGGAGAAGCAAGTTGGGAGAGCAGGAGAGGCATTGAAGCATACACAAATTCTTGTTTTGTTGGAGAGGTAATCTACGTTTCTGATAGTATTTCTGTATCTGACTCATAAAGCTAAAAGGTTTTATATCATGTCATGAAGCTACCCATTAAAAAAATAAATAAAATAAAAAATTAGAAAGCAGACAGCATCACTGTACTCTTCTGCTGTTCCCCTATAGCTGGTCCAAGCAATGGTTGTCCAACTGGAACAAGAAGCACTTTTTTTTTAACACCTGTAACACCATGCCCTGGCTGGCATTGCTGTTCGGTAATGTCAGGCCCTGGGATTCAGGGCAACAAAGTGCAATGCATATTGTATTTTATTGGTGATTGAAATGGAGAAAAATGGTTTCTTTTGAATTAGCTGGTCCTGGCAAGTTGCAGGCAGCCAGGCTTGAAGGAAAAGATAAAGTGAATACTCCTTGGACCTCATCACTCTTTTAAATATAGCACACCATTAAGTCCAGCTTGGTTTTACATTCTTGCAACATGACTCTTGTTTCAGTTATTTACTTCTGTTTCCACATAAACGTGGGAATTCATAATCCATGGATGCCGCCTATCCATTGTACTGTACTGCAACAGCATGTGCTGAACTCTTGAACTGCAAAATGTATTGATTATTGTTTCCTTTTGTAATTTTTATTTACTCACAGGAAGATTGTTCTTTATTACTCTTCTCAGCATTTCCTTTATATATATGTTGTTTCTACTGCAAGGCCCAGATACAGGTTCACACTGAAGCACTTTCCTGTAAGGAGAACAATAACCTTATCTGAGCTGAAGTTACTCAAACTGCAAATGCTTGTAAGGGAGGGTAAACATATGTAAGATGTTTGTTGCTTGTGTGTGCAAATGACTGTAGGTCTCAGTTCAACAGGAAGCAACAACAGTGGAAGAGAACTGGAAATGCTGGTAAAGTGTTTGTCTCTTTTGCAACAGCAGCATTGTCAGTAACCCTGCAAGGGAGCAGTAGAATTGTCTTAAATAAATTGACAATTTCCAGGATATTGCTGCAAAGGAAAGGGAGAAATCTGCAAGCCATTGGCTACTTTAATCTGATTTACTAATGCCCCATTGCATTCAGAGCCACAGACAAACTGGCAAGGCTTCAACTGTTATTGTTGTGCCAAAACTTGGGTTTGACTCCATTAGCCAGGATAAAGCAGAATGTTCTGGCACTTGACATGATACCCTCATGGTACCATTTCCGAAAAAATGATGCTTACAGCTTCAGAGTGGAGTAGAACCTACCCATGCTGTTTCTGTTAAAATGCCAATTAGTGACACCAGACATGGCAATCTTGCAGAGGATTTTGCTAAACAGACCTTGCCTAGTGTTTCTCAAAGAAGAGTCTTGCTCTTTGTATCAAGAATCAGTATCAACATCAGGAATGAACATTTAGTCATGAAACATGGGTAACACATACTAACTTTGAGGGGGAAAAAAAAAAAAAAAAGCCTTAACAATGATTTCATATTAAAGGTTTTTTTAATTTTTACAGACATAGGGAAATGTTTAAAAAAAATATAGCCAGACACATGGCCACGTGGCAAATTTGTAGCTTACATTAATGGTGACACAGAGTTTAATATTATCTACAACACCGCCAAAATCTGCCTTGAGACCTGGTGATGTAACTGATCCTCAAGAACATAAAGCAAAACCCTCAGATAGATTGTGCAGTTCACCTGGACTTATTCCATTCATAAATGTTTTGGGATCTGTTTGCTTTGGCTCAAAAACAGTCATGAAAAACAAAATGACCAAACTCACCGTTGGTATTAAATAAGTGTGATTCTTTTGGGAATGACCATAACACATAATTTTTTCCCAAGAATTTAGGTACAACCCTTATAAAACTAACTACCAATTTACAAAGAGATATGTGAGTTAAAGATACCATACCACTGAATCAAAAATTGTATCTTTTACAGAATTATGCACCCTCAGACGTGAATGATTAACCAAGTAAAGTAGCAGAGAATCAGAGTACTTAAGTGTGTCAAGAACATGAACACATTACAGTTACACCAGAGAAAAACAGGAAAAACAAGTACTAGGTTCAAAAGATAGGTCATCTCCTCTAAAAATAGAATGTTCAAGTTTTGTCACCTTTACTTGATTCCAGATTAATTTAGTTCTTTGTCATCCACCAAGTCCACATGAATAGCACGGATGTTGACTTGGATCAGAGGAGTGGAATAAACTGGACACTGAGCCAAACAGACTTGTAATCAGGCCACAAATGTATATACTAAATAAAAAATAGAAATTTAAAAAAAAAAAAAAAAAAAGGAAAGAAAAGAAAAGAAAGAAAAAGCAAAAGAAAAAAGGACAGTCCTAGAAACACAAACACATGCTGTATTTTATAGGAGCAATCACAGTTACTACTTTTAATTAATGCTCCAGTTCCATTTCTGACCAATAAGATTATAAATCTGGCAGACTTTACAGTCATGGCCATGAAGCGACATATGTGAAGAAACCTAGCTTCTGGCCAGGTTTGTGTCTGGGATAAACAACTGTGCTTGTCCGCCTGCCAAAAGCCGTTTACTCACACTCACTCACATATACACAACCAGCCATAAATGTTGTCTCAACACTCAGGGAAAACCAGATTTAGAAATTGTCTGTCTGGAGAAATAATCCCGAGCAGCTCTTGCAGAACAGCTAATTCTCCAGGGCTCTCTCCACTCTGCGGACATGCTCGCGCCAGTCTCTCCTTCCAGCTCCCTTTGGGAGTGCACAGTGCTAAACTGCAAGAAGACACTCTGAGTGGAGTGCTGAAATACCTAAACTGGGAGTTACTAAGGAATCATTATCGTGCTTGAAATTCAAACCCCACCCTTTGTACTCACTAGCTCTCATTATTAAAAAATATATATCTCTAAGCTAAAGGAAAAAAAAAAAACATTTATATATATATTAAGAGCAATATTTGCCAAGCCATCAGTTCATTTTCTGTTCATTTTACAAGGAAAATAGGTAGTCTAAGAGCAAACAGAAATGGTTTCCTCTTCTTTCCTCTTGAGTTGATCCAGAAGCCATATAGCTACGTCAGTGCGCAGCTTCTTCCAGCAGCTGAGTCCAGACAGCTGTTCAGGTAGACTTAGCTGAAACATGTTTTGTGCTTGAGGTCAGGTTTTCAGGTTTTTTACACATTTTTCAATATGTAGTCCTCCTTTTATGAATAACAAAGTGCAAAGAGACCCTTACTAAATGGCTGCAAAGTAGCACATGATCTACAAGTGTGGTGAAATGGTAGTCCTAACACTGAATGACTTCTCTTTCATGCCTTTATTTTAAATCTACTTTTTTTGGCTTTTCTAGTGTCTCCATGAGAACCGGTTAGAGAATTTCCCAGCCAGGTTACAGGGATTTGACACATTCCAAAAACTTCCAGCTTGGAGCTAGCCCCAAAAATTCAAGACACAATTTTATGCCCATCTTATTTTTCTTCATTTGATGCTACAAGAGGGTTTGTCTTCCTTCAAATTCTGGCATTGTAAGGAATCCTTTCCAGTGGGCTGTGAGGATCTTCTGTGAGCATTTACATTGCAACAAGCCTACATTCTAGTTGCTATTTCCTGAACCCAGAGAAATTGCAACAGCCTCTAAGGACAAGGAGGTGCAGCAGAAGTCATCTGTGCTCTACGTTTTATTTCCAACCTTCAAAATTTCACAGGAGCATAAGAGAATCAGACACCTTCATCACAGCAAGAGAGGATAAAGACCAGGAAAACCCATAATGTTTCCACTGCCAGATTTATGGAAAGAAAATAGCACATGACCTTTATGATTCTGTCATTATGAGCCACTTTTCAGGACAGCTTCAAGAGAATATCTGAACAGTTCTTTGCTTTTCTACCTGAGAATGAAACACTACCATATTTCTAATCTTCAAAGTAGGCAAGTAAAGTAAATTCACTTTACCCAAAGGCTATCAAGCAGGACATAACCACACTGCCTCCAGCTAAATGAGTCCTCCAAGTAAAATGAATGATCCTAGTACTGATGTATCACACCGCCAGATTTGCCATTTGGCATTCAGCATATGGATATAAGGTGGAGTCTTATTAAGCAGAGGTTTTTCCCTACCAAGAGAAACCTTGGAAAAATTAGGGAAAAATTCTAAAAAATAAATAAATAAATAAATAAATAAATAAAGGCAATGAAAGGGACCGAAGGAAAAATGAAAATGAAATAGTTTTAATAGTTTTTTAGCATAAATCTTAGCACCCAGAACAGCAGCTGGCTGTTTTCATTATGGAGGCATTTTGGGAAAGGCTATTATGGATGACTTAATTATTATTATGGATGACTTCTTAATGGCATGAGAGGTGGTAACTTTTCTTGCAACTCTTGCATGTAAACTCGCCTTCCACCTGCCAAACTTACAGTCATATTTGTAACTGAGACCAGGATGAGAGGGAATCACTCTGACACTCTGATTCCTGATTTTGATCACAGCACATCCACTGGTAAATTGTTGCAATGGGAAGCTGGTGTATTTTCATATGTCTAACTTCAAGTAAACTACATGCCTTTAAAAAACTGTTCCTCAAAAATAGTCTCCAAACCACTCCAAAAAGAGCCTCAGTCTGCTTGGGAGAGACACTGAAGTGATATGGCTAAGGAAGGCTGGGAATGCCCTGACAAGAAGGCGTGAGGTTTGCTTTCCTTCTCCTACTCATACAGGTATAAGCTATCCTGCTGCTGAGTTCCTTCTTGTTTTCACAGCTCTAAGGTTGATATGTCTGAAAATATATTGCCTGCAGAGTTCAGAGTGTGGGTCATTTCCAGGTTTAATGCAATCTCATTTCATACATATTGCTGACTATAATGTCCCAGGAATATGTCTGTACATTTAACAAGGGCTTGAGAGCAGATCAGATGGACTGTTACATTTAAACTGTCACATACAGCATTCACACATGGGTGTATGCAGAAATATATTCTTGTAGCCAACATCTCTTCAGTGAGGTGTACCTATTTATTTTCACTAATATATTCACTCAAGGAAGAGACCAATCTACAAGAAACGGCTTCAGTCACAAGTTCAAAAAGAGTATTCCTAGAGGAAATGAATGTTTCTGAGCTAGTTTTATCTGAAGCTTTCTGCGCTTCTTGTCTCCTAGACCCCTGTGCAGACCTACACTTTACCCTGACAGCTGCAGCAGCACTATAACAAAATTGTCCCCAGGCTGAATTGTTCAGGCTGAAGTCTCTTTCCATCTTCTGCACTGACCAGGCAAACTTTAAGGGTTTCAGGGCACCTTCAAAGGCAGGTGTTGACCTTCCTACAGTCTTTTCCCACAGCCAAGCTCACTGGGGATCATGGAGACTTCCAAACTGAGGGGTGAGGTAGGGCTCAGATTAGCAGAATAAAACAAAAAAGGCCCAGCTCCCCGGTAATTCATATTGTAGCAAATGATACAAGTGAAGAGCTTCTTGAGGCAATCTGCTTTTTTAGTGGTGGCAATGGCTAGCCTGACCTAAGCAGTGGGAAGTCAAATGGAGTTGGGTTACCTGTGTAAATTGAAGGTAACGCCTTGGTGTGACCCAGGCTGGTAGTCGCTTAGTCTTGTAACCTTTTCTGAGGTTATTTTCTTGAGTTCACCAGCTGAACAGACACCATCCTGAAAAATGTGGGAATCCTCTAATTTCTGTTTCCAACCAGTTGCATGTCAAGTTTCAATGTAGGTTTAATTCTAAAGTATTCCCTTGTTTTGGTGTTTTTGCAGATCCCCTTGGGCGAATATTTGCCTTGTTTGCTTCTTGAGTAACGTTGAACATCTGAATCAATGGTCATCTTTGCAGGTCTCCTCTCCTTCTCCTCCATGGCATTTTTCAAAGCTCTGTAAAGATATTGACTGACTAATGGAAAAATGGACACAGGCATTCAGGTAAGCACTTAAACTGTGCACTAAACTTCAACCAAGTGCTTAAAACCTTCCTAGAGAGAGAGGGCTTTTCAGAGGTAAATAAAGAGGAAAAATAGCCCCAAGGTTTCAAGTTGCTCAGCAGGCAGCTAATGGCATCCCTTCCTTCATTTGTATATTTCAGGCATGTATTTTAAGGATTTATTTTTGCTTGTCTTTTTCACAATTCAAAGTACGCACCATGAGACATAGACACAAGAACCTGGCAGTGCAACACACAGAGTGCTCCTTTGTGGCAAGCAAACCAGATCAGCCAGCATCACCAGCTCAAGGTGCTGAATAAACTTGACTTTAACCATAAAATAAAGGTATAGAAACAAGGACCCTGAGCAAGACCTCTCTGTTTGGTGTCATATCACCAATACTCACTGAGTTATTCTGTGGCTATCTGCAAAATTGACAGCTTTCAGATTTCTGGCATCACTTTACCAAAAATTTAAGCCAGGAAACACACTTGTGCAACTGTGCAAATAATTTTTATATAGTTGTTATCTGCTGTAAAAATAAAATTAACAGGATTTTTTTTAGATTAAAATTATGGGTGATCTAGGCCAACTTTTGATTACTTTATTGTAAGTAGCACTATATTGTAAGGTGCCAGGTTGCTGCTTTTCAGTTCTTCCAGCTTGAAGACCAGGTGAAGAGCATTGTATTCACCTTTACCATAAAGGACCAATGGTTCAATGGCTGCCTGGTTTGTCTGTGCATAGGTGAGTGATGACAACAAAAAAAAGAAAAAAAAAAAAAATTATTTTAGGAGAAGAGTGGATTTCTCCACCTTACTTTAAACAGATATAGGAAAGTCAAGACGTCATAAGTAAGAGTTTGGGTTCACGGGGCTCTTGCTGGCTCTCTGATCCAGGACAGGATCCTGGCCATCCCGCAGGCAGAAAGAGTTGTGCTAGATAACCCTGGTGTAGCTGCTGCAGATACCTACCCAGCCCTTCAGACCATGTCAGCCCTGAGGACTCAGGTGCTCCAGGATAACGTTCCAGCAGCATTGCTTCTCCCAGGTCTTCCCACCATTTTCCGTTCATGTTTCCTTTCTCTTTTCTGCAATGTCCAGGAGGGGAGCATCCGGATCAGTGGATAAGGTGGTTTCTAACAACAATATTTGTGTATCTGTCCTGCACCTGCTGAGCACTACCCACTTCTGTCCCTGCACACCCAACATACACCCTGCCCAAGTAGCACCCTGTGATGTTCACAGACTGGTATTTTTGTTATTTTAATTTGCTCAGTGAGAGTTTTCAGAGGCCATACACCAGAAAATATCTCTTTCTGCAGTAGTTGGAAGAGTCAAAAGTGAAAACCTTTTCAATTTTTACAACCTTGCCTTTGTGGCAGGCTAAGTCATTTCAGAGCCTTCCTGGGCAATTTGTCTGGAATCAGGCTATTTCCCCAAGCATCCAGAAAAATCAACTTTTTTTCTTCCTCTCTTTTTTTTTCTTTCTTTTTTTTTTTTTCTTTTTTGCTCTGCCACTTCACAAACAACATGAAAAAAAAAAAAACACCCAAAAAGAAGCATGCCACTAATGTTAAGCAAAGAAGCAGCAAGAGAAATAGCTCAACATGGAAAACCATAAAAATGAGGATGTGTGCAGTCTTCTTGGTGATAGTTATTCCCTCATCTTAACATTTTTTGTCTCAGTCCTTAAAACTCTGATATTTTTCATTTTGCATCACCAATAATTTGTTTGGGTTTAGTTTTAATCACAGCCCAGTATATGGTATATTAAAATACATGTATGTTCATAGGCTTGGATATGCATGTCAAGAAGAAAAAATACAATAACATGGGCAAATAAAAAGGAAGGGTATATAACGTCAATTCTGTGTCTTCTGGGATCCTTTTCGTACAATTTTAATAAGTAATCGGTGTCTTTGTACAGCTTTAGTTTTGAAACAAGTCTTTAAATTTGAATCAATCATTAAAGACCTAAATCTAAAGTGCTTACTCTGGCATACTATAGATAAATCTGGGGCAATACCAGCAGAGTTACCAGCCACCACATATGGTCTGGCCCTTCCCAAAGTCACAGCTGGATTCTGTGTCGTCGCTTTTACATTTTCAAACCAGACCAACCCTGTCTCGAAGCAAAAA
Source organism: Netta rufina (assembly GCF_964035555.1). NCBI lineage: Eukaryota > Metazoa > Chordata > Aves > Anseriformes > Anatidae > Netta > Netta rufina. Next base: position 33,396,647 of record NC_140130.1, on the reverse strand, counting down.
GGAAGTATTATGCAAGGCTTCCCGTGCTTTACCAGCAAACCCTTTCCTCAGTTTCGCTCACAAAGAACTTTAAGAACAAACTTAACTTTCCTAAACAAAAATAATTTCATCATTTTGTGTGGCATTAACACCCTGCTATTTCTATATGTTATCTATATTTTTCTTGTTGACATTCAACCAATTCAGAGCTAAAAATCCATCCTGCACTTTTTCTGGGGTCGTAAATCATAAAAAGGTTATATTTTATGAAAGCTGAAGCTGAGAAGTAAACAGCATATTTGTATCAAAAGAGTTTCATCTATTAAGCAGCAATGACAGGGCCCTCTGGGCCAAAATCTAGTTTTCTTACTTAAAAAGCTTAGTTCTTTTGTAGACTCCTGCAGGGACCTATAACAGTTGGAATTGGGTTTTTTATGCCTTTGAGGCCTCCAAATGAATGTTACAGTTTTCCATTATTTTCTTTTTTCTTTTGAGAGAACGAGGCTACCTGCTTATTGCCTAAAACCTACACCCTGCGATTGTTCTGCTGTAAAATCTGTCTTCCAGCCAGTAGCCTCACATACGATCAGGCTTCCTTAGCATTTCCTTCCTATTGCACCCGATGCAGGGACAATGTGTGTGAGAAAAGAATTGCAGCACGCAGCTGTGGACAATTCAACATTTTGTGCTAAAGTATGTGCGTCTGCAAGATTTCTGAGATTAGCTTTGAAGAGCAGAAGCTTGCAAAGATGTACGCGTGTTCGCTTTATATCCTGCAAATATGCATGTTTTTTATTGAGATACTTATGTGTCGGTGGTTGCAGAGGAAGCCTGAGTCTCTGCAGGCTGGCAATTCAGACAGGCTCATTTCTTTTTCCTTCTCTGCCTCAGCCTCTTACTGTGACCTTAAACTTCCAGGCAGATGCTGGAGTGCTTCTCAGAGCCTCTGTATCCCAGAGGGCCTCAGGTTGTGTATCTCTGTCTCCCACTTCTGAAATCCCTCCCTTTTGCACCTGGATCTGAGGACAAACACATTAGGTCTGTGTGGTACCTGGATACTGTGGCGTTGGGAGTCATTAAAATATCACCACTGCTTTCCAAGGCATTGCTCAGAGAGCACAGCATTAACCACGTCTGAATCAATCTGTAGGATCGGGACCTGCCTGCATTAACCTTAACCATCCTCACCCAGCAAAAAGCCTCAATTCTGACTGGGGCAGATTCCTCCCAGGCACAACCCAACCAGTCCCTGTCAAGCTGCACCAAGGCTGGATTTGGCTCGGCACCCAAGGTGATCATCCTCCCATTCATCCCAGCACGGGTGCAGCTGAGATTCTCCGGAGCACTTTGCAATGTACCATAGATGTGAAATGAAGACGTCCGTTTGCATCTTCCTTGTCATTAAAATGTTGCTATTAATCCACCTCCAGCTATTAGAAGATGATAGACCTGACCCTTTTTGAATGGTGTAATTTACAGCCGTGAATATCTATATATTACACTCTGATTACATCACAAGCACGAGTTCAGAGTCAGCAAATTTACCACCTCTAAACTAGTAGAATAATCACTAACAATTAACAAAATGATATATCTAAGTCACAGTAATCTTTTTAGCCACTTTGAACATATATTTGTTCTTTTGATGTCCTGTGTGAATAGGAGTGCTTTATCTGACTGATGATGGGCTAAACAATGGTTCAGAGTTGTAATATAGAACTCAATTTGCTGGAACTATCATCTGAAAGGCCTGGACAATTTATTGAACACTGCAGATGAAAGAAAGGGGAAAAAAAATTTAAAAACTGACCACTTCTAAAATGAAGAAAATAGAGCAGTAAAGGGTATTGTAATATACTTTAATCTTCCTTAATGTAGAAAAATATGAAATGCCATTAAAGCCTCCTTTGAAATGGATGTGTCCGCATGGCTTGAGCACCAAAATCTAGTTAATGAATCTATTGTTAAAGCAAATAAACAGGAAAGCAGCAGAGAAGGAGTGATCTATGCTTTATACTGACTAATTCAGAAGATGAAAGCAGAGAAAAATTAAAGTTAAATTCATATAAATATTACAGCCAAGGAGAATAGTTGCAGGTGTTAAAATAGAGAGAGAGAGAGGGAGGGAGGGAGAGAGAGATGGAGAGAGAGAGGGAGAGAAAAGGTAAAGCATGAATTTTCATTCAATTCGCAAGTCGCAACCAGGAGACATTTTTTGTGTAAGAGCAAAGTCAGGCAAGATGAAAGCTTTTCAAGGGGCACAATAATTAACATTTTAAAAGGTTTTAGCAATAAAATAATGATTCCACAATAACAGCAATTTAATCACTTTATTTGAGAAATTAAATTGATTGCTAGTGTTCATTTGTAAGAAGTGGCATTTATGCATTTGTAAGAAGTTATCAAATCACGTTTTCAGTTTTAATAGTGGTGGGATTTTTATTTTTTTTTTGATATTTTTTTTTAATACGTATTCAACATTCAGACAGGGAAGAGATGTTGCTGTCACTTGTCTGCCTGATGCTGCATTCATCGTGTACATGCCCGTGTTTACAGCACGGAGGACGGTCGCTGATTGCCGGCAGGCAGGAGCTGGAGGCACCGGCACCGCTTAGCTGAGGTTTTGAGCAGAAGGAGCTGAAGCTCCCCGTTCCCCCTCGATGACACACCAGGAGCTGGCAGTCCATCACCGATGATGTCTCTTTTAAGCCTCTGAGGATTCTGGAAGGGAGATGTTTCCAGATCTCTGATGTGACCTGGCCAAGCTTAACACCACCACCTCACCTCACGGCAATGCTTTCCAAGCATCAGAGGCTGACGCTTTTCTTCTGCTGGCAGTAGAGGGTGGCTGCACTCGCACACGAGTGCTTGTGTAGAGGATCCTGGGGGTGAGCAGGCTCTTCACGGTCTGTTTTGAATCCTGACCAGTGAAATATGGGGTCAGGAGCATCCCATGGGGCTGGAAAGCCATGCACAGGGAAAGAGTGAGGCCCAGCCCCGCTGAGGTCAGCGGAAAGATTTGCAGCAAGTCCAGAGGATACAAGCACAGACTCACTCCATGTAAAAGAAATATATATATATATATATATATATATATATATATATATATGTATACACACACATACATACACAAAAATCCTTCAATTTGCTGACACAAAGCATGCAAGATGGGCCCAGCTCCGCTTCAGCATAGGTCCATGAGAGAATGACAGGGTCCTAACTCTGCGCATCTTTTGCAGTAATTAAATCACAACACAGATAAAGTGAGCAAATCATATATCATCTCAACCAGACTATCCATATAATTGTCAAAATCTAATTTATATGACAGATCCGCTGCAGCATACGTTTTGTGTACGTTTAATGAATTTGTATTTCCAGCCCATATATTTTAACTTTCTGATTGCATTAGTTCTTTGGTTGAGTGTCCACACACCAAATAAACATCTCTAAGATAATGATAATGCACCGCTCTGCTTTCTATATCTGTCTGGATCAGAATGTAAGACGAGATGAGGCTCTCGTAGCTGACAGTGGCATGTGCTCTTTTTCTTCCTTTTTTTTTTTTTTCCCTCTCCAATGTGCATTGTTCAAAATTGGGCTATTTCAATTTTCCTTTTAAAACTATAAGCTTTAACTCTCAGAGGTGGGAGTTGTGTAGGAAGAAGCTGCCAGGTAACAGATGTATGTGTTAAAGTTGCTGCTTGAGTGTGGACAGTAATAGGATTTCCAGAAATGAACTGCTATTTTGTGAGGCACTAACACAGAAATGTACAATGGGAAATGAGAGCTTGAACTTTGCTTCTCCTGGAGAATTGAACTGTCTATTTCAGAGGAAAAAAAAAAAAAAATGAAAACAAGCCATTTTCCATTGCTATCCTTTAATTTTTGTTTAATAATATGAGCAATTTTTTTGCTTTGTTTTGGCAAGCAGAAGGCCAAAATCATGTAGGACAAATTCAGCCTGAATATATCTCCATATCTTTGTCTCTATCCATATCTGTCTTTCTGTCTCTCTTTTGCCCACAGTAGCTCAACATAACACGGTGACGTTTTACAAACAATATTTCCTTTGATGGGGCTACACCAAGGATGCTTTTTGTTCCTTCTGGGCACTGTGCAATGCCCTTATAGTTTTTAAGATGGCTGAAAAGATTTGTGCCAACTCTTAAAAAAAAAAAAAAAAAATGTTGTGTCCATTAAAGCAACAGCTTGATGAAGGCTAAAGGTTAGGTCCATGGAGTGACTGCAAAGGTTTCAGAAAACACTGAGAGCTCATGGTACTGCACAGCTCCTGACCTCCTCTGGTCTGACCTTCCCCAGGCAGCGCTCCCAGCCAGAAGAGAGCCAACTTCTCCTTCCCTGCCTGACTCCTGGGACTGCCACAGATTCTGGCAGAAAGGCTGGTGATTATAAGATTTTCTGTCTTCCTTTCCCTCAGTAAAAACCATATTTTAAAAGAAAGACAAAAAAAAAAAAAAAAGTAAGCTGGTTGTGTCACTCCAAATGCAAATGAAAATTAAACAGACACAGCAACAAGGTAGAGCAGAAAGCAGTAAGATCAGGCAAGAAAATGTATGCCATTTTGAAAACAGGCTCATTAAACACATTTTTCTTCGATAGCAAGTCAGGATATTTACTGCCCAATGTGCTATCCTTCAGGCCTCCTGTGCCCACCGTGCACCTCTGCCCTCTGGTTTTAAAGGGTTTTAACCCAACTTCCAAACCACGTGCCCAGCACACAACTTCTAATCGTGCTGCTGTCACTTAGTGCTGGGATCGGGCCCCTCATTTCCCTCTCTTGCTTTTTCTTGCAAGTGCTAACACTTTGATAAGTGACATTTCATGTGGCAGCCTTCCTATTACACATTTAGCACCTATTCCCTGCTTGGCCGATAAGCTGTTTGCAGCCCAGCACTTGCCTAATTTTTTTTCCTGTTAGCTTTCTAATTCTCCTCTTCACCCCAATTCAGTTGCAAAATTCAATTAAGGCTGGTTAAAAACTGCAAGTGCAAGTGAGCAGCACCTGGCACGAGGGCAGGCTGTGGAGCCTGCTGGTGCAGGCGGCAGGTCTAGAGGGCTGCTCAAACATTTCAATTTGCTTCTTGGGTTTAGGGTGGTTGGCTTGTTTTTGCAATTATCTTGACCTCTTTATGATTTTACCACGGCTACAAAAGACAGCCAGATGCCCTCAGACCGTGTTGACAACCGTTTCCTATTTTTAAAGCTGTATATACATACATATAAAAATTTAATTTCACCTTTTTCTTTGCCTCATGTGGGGTTCTGAATTTAATCAGCAGCTTCAGCAGGGATAACGCCGCTGGGGCTCGGAGGCGTGATGCTCGGAGAGCTGACGAAAACTCTGCTAGGAGAGGGAGGGGAGTCCAGCACCCTCTGGAAGAGGGAAGTTAGATCACTTCGGGCTTTTAGAAGCACTATCTTTTAAGTAAAATTGCAAGATGGTGAATAAAGTGCAGCCTGAAACAAAAGCCTTAGTGATCTTTGGCAGATTACTTTGGGAAAAGTATGGCCCATTTCAGAAAAATCAAAGCAAAGAAAAACATTGACTACAATTCAGAGGCCTAATGTATTATTATGGCTTTTTATGGATTTTATATATAATTTCCTGTAAAGTTAAGAGGTTGAAGTGATCTCTTACATTCGGCTGCATTATCAGCATAGCACCAAACAATTTTCTACATCTTATTATGTTCACAGTTGACATACTATTAGAGAAATGTGCAGCTGTCTTACTCTGCTATTCATTTCCTCATTACTATTTTATAAATATATGATTAACAGTTATTGCAGCTGCCTAATTCACATTTATTGCAAATGCAACCCCACAAATGAATGTTCAAAGCAAAGAGATGTGGTTTTAGAGTAATTTAAATTTTACAGTTCCATTTACCCTGCTTTTTAATTTACTGTATAATGACCCTATTAGAATAAAACACATCTGGAAGTTCTTTGGGGAACATTTAATTTTCTGTGGCTTCAGTACTAACAGAACTTGTACCATAAAGGCCACAGATGCTTTGAACACTGTACAAATTTTCACATTTTATGCCAAGATGCTGGTTAATTGTACAGATGAGACAATTACAGCAAGGCAAAAGATAAAGTTCTCAGTACCTTGAAAGCAAATGAAAGCACCTTAACCTTGGAAAACTGCTTTTTGGTAATGGCTGTCTCTTACCCTCATCTCCGGAACAGGGGAAATTTGAGTTGGAACATAAAATTGACCTTAAATTTTCATATCAAAAACAAACAGCATTTTTCAAAGTCCTGAGATCTTCTTAGTCTTAACACTCTTTAAAGTAAAGAGAAAATGTTCTCTCATGTGACTTTCCAAGCTTCATTGCCAGCCTCTAAGCTGCTCATCATCACTATTAAGTGAAATAGTAAATCAATGAGACCAGAGAAGGCTTTGGAGGTCAGTGAGCGATTTCATAAGCATCCCCTATTTACAGTCTGTGGCAAGGATACAGATGCTGCGAGTCCCAGCCTGCCATATTAGCAGAATCATCCTGAGAATTTGAAATTGATTTGAATATTAAATACAGATCACTGCAGCAGAGCTCTTTTACAAGAAAGGATGTGAATCCATTCTCATTGATTAGTTAATTTATGTTCTACAACTAATCGAAACACAAATCTCATTAGCCACAGGTCAGTAGACTTGGGGAGGGGGAGAGAAGAAAATCATTTGGATAGCCCAGTTAGCTGTAAAGATATAATTATAAGCCAAACTGTTTTAAAGCCAGTGCCTTGATCAGCGTGTGCAACGGGCTGTCAGAAAGCCATTGTGTGACTTCTTCCCAACAGTACGAGTCTTAAATCTGTTTTTAAGTAAGATGGTTGCAGGCACTCAGCTATTACAGAGAGAGCAATAGTACTGGCTCATTCAGAGGCAAGGCAAAATGACACACAAATATATATATATATATATTCACACAGCACACACACAGCTTAAGGAACCACAAGCAGCATTAATTAATTAACTGTGACCTCCTACTAATTTGAAATAACTAAAACACTCTCTTTGGCCTCATGCCCTTTGCCTGTTTCAGCCACCTCCAGTAAACCACAACCAGGTATTAACAGTAAATGTAGTCGGATCAGAGATCTGTTGCTTGATTCTCATGGCTCTTCTGTAATAATTCTACACCTGTGAGCACCAGCTTTAACCTGATGTCTTTCCAGATAAATAACTGACACAGCTTCCAGCTTGAAGGTGTATAAATATGGAGACATTCACACTAGAAACATTTTCAGTTCATTGCTTAATACTGTTTGATGAATTAGAATTTGACAACTCTATTCTAATACAAATTATTTGTTAATTAAATGAAAATTTTCCATGTGGTATGTAGGTTTTTTCCATTTATATTAGAAGTAATGGGAGTCATTTCATTAAAAGCTCATATGTTGTACTACAATTTTACCCTGAAGTCTTTTAGCAACAAAGTTTCCAAATCAAATTATTATTCCAGGCAGATCTTTCCGTATTTCCGCAGTACCTTACATTCTGTAATTGCTTTCCAGTATATTAAATGCATAAAATAATATTCAGTATGTAGGAATAATAATAATAACGAGCCCTTTGGAGCTGGAGAGCTCTGCACACACACCAAACCAGGAGAGAGAGATAGCAAGAGTTGCATCACTTCTGCAGCTGAGCAAGCACGGGCACCGCCAGGTGAGACATGCCCAGGTGTGCACACCTGGCCAGCATCCCTCTCAACGTGGGAGCCCCTCTCCTCCTGGTGGGGGCTCAAGAAGAAGCTGGAAGGCCAGAGCAAGGCTGATGACCCTGTACATTGTGTTCTTCGTCTCCACTGGTGCTTCCAGCATGGAGGCGGTGGTTCCAGAGACACACAGCAGAGCTCAGAGGGAGCATTGCAGGCACATGGAGACCTGGGGGGCCACATGGTCACCCACCCATGGCCATGCCTCCTGCAACTGAGCCTCCATGGAGGAGACCCATTTGTCTTTCCACGTGGAGGGACAGGGATGCCACTGCAGCAACAGTTAAAGATGGCAAACATAATTACGTCTAAACAAACACCCTTGTGTTGGATCAGCATTAGATTTAATTGTGTTTGCCAGCTTCCATGTGTTTACTTTGCACAGGGTTGTGCTTGCTTGCTTGTTTGTTTTTTAAGAGACAATTATATGTTGCAAGGACCAAAAAAAGCCTGTTTGCATTGCAGCACTTCTGCTCTTTCTGGTTGTTTCAGTGAGAAATATGGGAAATATTGTTTCAGGAGCTTCAGATTTCTCCAGTGAAAGCCAGGCTTTGATGCCTCCTCAAAGCAGAGGTCGTTCTGGTCTCAAAATCTCTCTGCTTTAGTATCAGTCAGAGCAAAAGACAGAAATCTAGGAGGTTCTCATATTTTATTCTCAAGAAATTCAGTGACTCATTGTATAACCTTTGGGAAGTCACTTGACCTCTTTGGCATCCATTAACCCACATGAAAACTCAGTAAATGGTAGGACCCTGCTGAAAAGCAGATACTTAAAACTGAATTTTCCTGGGTAAATAAATGAGAAAAACAACCAACAAAGAAAGGCACTGTTCAAAACTCATCCCGTGACCCCATTATTCATGGATCATTAGTGTAATAGGCCACATGGGATCCATAAAAGGCATTATTGCCTTTTATGTCATTGCGTATTTAGAGAGTGATAATCCATATATTATTGGAACAATATAGACTCTAGCAACTCCTTCCAACCTATTTTAGGAGATCCTGAGATTTCTAAAACAATAATCCATGAGCATCCCTTATATCTGCATGTTACTTATCATGAAGTAATAGTAACTACAGTGCATTTACAAAGAAAACTCCTTTTAATCTCTGGACTGAAAGCATCTAGTTCACATTATGGTAAGTAGTTGGCAAATGATCATTTTATTAAGTTAAAGGCACTCATTAGTGCTGCTTTGAAAAGGCTATGAACCCTACCCCTCCCTGCAGAGAAGTATTAACGTGTTAGATGGCTGAAAATACTCATAATCAAATGACGTGCAAACAAAAAAGCTGGATCTAACGGGACATATGCAATATTTTCTGTATTCTGTTCTCTTTTTTTTTCTTGTCTGAATCATATGGAGACAGATACTTTACTCCACGTCTCTGAAAGAGGCATAGGAAGCTACTGTCTTGAAATTGTTTCTAATAATAGCCACAAAGGAACAAAACCAAACCCCATTTGAAACAGAAATGTGTTTGTACAATATAAGGTTCTGCCACTGTCTTGTATCTTAGCATTATCTTATTCTTGTTTTCTGCATTCTGCATCCTCAAAGTATTTCAGCAGGAATTACGTACATAAAAATAGCTTAGAATTTGTACCCAACATACTGCGTACAGCCCTAAAACATATAAAGGCTCTATTCTTTGCACTCAGAAGAGTGGGGGGAAGGAGTCCACACGCGTCTTTTATACTCTTTATTTACTACAGCCATCAGCACCCAGTTAAGATATCAGAGCACCTTACATCACCCCCAGCATCCTCCTAGGCTCCAGCTAGCAGGTCAAGAGACAAATGTCAATGGTTTGTGACCCTATTTGCCACAGCGATCATCCTGCAGATCTGCAAACTGCCCAGCTCACGTGGTTGCTCCTGAATGAATTTCAAAGAATGGAAGCAAAGATCTACTACTTAAATGACCCCAGCTCAACCAATTCACGTTGACTGACAGTAAATTGGGAAACAAGAACCCAGCGAGCTCAACCAGAAAAACAGAGGAGAAATCTGCTTCCAAAGGACTCGGGGAATGACAACAGGCCATAACCTTTTCCATCAGAGAAGTGCAGGGAGTCCCTAAACGGGGCAGCTGTCTTAATTTTAACACTGTCATGTTGTCAAAATAATGTAAAACTCTTTTTGTTAGATGCTAGAAGCAAGATTTTGGTCCTTATCTCCAAGAGCATACCATTGACATGACACAAAACATTGCAGTACAGCCAAGGAAATCAGGAAAGGCCACAAGGAGATTGAAGATTCAGGTAAATTCAGGCCACAGTGAATTTTAATATGTAGGCAGCATCTCTGCTTGTAGATGTGACAAATATGTGTCTTGTCTTGCACCCATTGTCAGAAACATTACGCAGAAGAAATAGGCTCCTATATCCTCCCCAACTTCTTAGGCAGTCAGGTTTTGAATTTACAAGGAAATCAGATTTTGTGAGCCTATCTTTATTACTGTGTGATTAGGCTACTATTACCTGGAAGGGGGCAGAAACATGAATACAAAAAGACTTTCTGCATTGACCATAATCATCCTGCTTATAAAACACTGCCTCACTCTGGCAAAATATATATATTAAAAAAAAAAAAAAAAAAAAAAAAAAGAGTAATATTTTATCAAAACACCCATTAAACTGTTACAGGTCTTTTCTGCCTTTTTCTCCATCCCAGCTGATTACACAAGGTGCACATCTCTAAGTGTAAACACCAGCTTTCTTCTTTTATAACCAGTCATCTGCCTCCTTCTCTTGTCTGATTCACTCACAGATACCAGCATCTAGTAGTGGTATTGCAATTGCTTCTATGGCGATTATGACCAAAAATAAATAAATTAAACTGTACCTCTAATATGACAGTGAAAAATTCAAGGCCATTAGTTTCTATAGTGGGGTAGCAAACCACAGCTAGCAAGAAAGGAGATGGATTTTTTATTTTTATTCAACTTTCTATTTTTTCTTCTGTCAGTACTATAAAATAGATGGCTCTTAATCCCTTCATTCTTTTTAAACAATAAAAATAAAATAAAATATTTTTTTTTTAAATATCTGTCTTCAGATGCCTTGGACTGACCTTTACTGTTCTTGCAGCACACATATTTGCCAGGACATACTGAAGTGCTAACAAGATTGAGAAACATCATGAAGCATCGTCAAGCTTCCTGATGAAATTAAAATGTACTTTCCAGTTTTATTTTAAAATATTGCCTTCTCTCTCAGCAATTTGTGAAGTTCTTTTTTTGACAGTGAGTCACCCATGTGCCATTTGGTGACAAGAAGCCTGGGAGTCCACATAAACTAAATACTGCGTGACCGTAGTGGGTATATTTTTTCGTATCGTCTCTCTAAGGCAAGGTCAGTCACGTTATAGCACTTTTCTGTAGGGGAAAGGAAGAACATGGACAAGGCCTCAAGTCTGATTATTCATAGGCTAGATCCACAGATCCACAGGAGTCCACACTGTCTCTTTACTCATGAGCTTTGCCTGCAGACGAGGAGATAAATGCTCTACATGTTGAATTTGCATGCTCCGATAGAGTCGTGCCATGGTTTTGCTTGAATAATTCTGTATTCAGAAAAGACAGGTTGTGGTCTCCGGGCTGTCAAACTCACAGTTTTCACAGACCCTATCAGGATTTAAGTCTGTGAAGCTGCAGTGATGTATGTTGGCTAAAGGTCTGTACCCTTAAGTTTTAACTGAAAAACTAGATAGATGTCAAAGAGTATTACATCCTGCTCAGATTATTCTTCCTAATTTGGTCTGTAATGGCTACAAAAGAGCTTTAGTTATCCTCAAGGCACAAGTAGCCATATGAATATTATAGATATTCTGTCTGGTTTATTGGGAGAATTTACTCACAGCTACAGTCACATTGAGACATCAGCTAGGATATGCAGGCGGGCAGGTTAAATGTTAATTTCCTTTCTACTGTACCATTTTCTAACCTCCATCCATGAATCAAAGTGAGTAAAAGGTTCTTCACTTAGAGACATAAAACAAATTGAACAAATTACGTTACTTAACTGAGGAAGAACCAGCTACTTCATTGATTTTTTGTTTGGCTTCAGATGTCCCTTTTTAATTAATATGAATTTTCAAACATGATTTTTAATTTTAGACCATTATGCTCCATGTAATCAAGCCAGGTTTTTCAAAGTAACCCAGGTTCAGAAGTGCTCATGTACCTCAAACCAAGGAGATAAATCCTGCCTTCGGTTACATTACAATAGTTTGACTTCATTAAAGCCAACGGCCTCATGGTCTGCTCCTCCACAAGTGTAAGTCAGGGGCAGCTCCACCAAAGGCAGGTTTAGCCCTGGGAGGAATACAAAACCAGGTCCCATGGGGACCGAAAGACAATACAGCCACTACAAGACCTCTAAATGAATGTAAAACTAGACACCAGGAGATCAGAGCACAATGCGGTTATCAGGACACGAAAACCAGCCATTAACTTCCCAGTTCTTTTAGATAGGTCATGAATCATGGTCATCAGCAGCAACAAGTTTCTTAAGCTGACAATCTGCTATTTAAGGAGTACAAGGAGAGAGGGGATTTAAGCTTGAGCCAAGCTGAGGTACATTTCTCTTTCTATGGCAGCACTGACAGCATGAAGAGGAAATGTTTAATACTAATGGGGACTTCTAAATTTTTTACTTAGAGGATATTTTGGTAAGTATCTAAAAATTGTCTGAGTTTATTCCTACACTGAGGGAGCAAAATTTCTACCATATTCCCTAAGCACATGGGTAGAAATGATACACAAATGCAGGTTTCAGAAAGACAAATGTACCCATGATTGCAGATTTTGTCTTTGCAGCTGAAACTGTTATTCTAGAGAGTTCATTCGCTTGTCAGTACAGCATTAACAAGACATCCTAGTAACAGGAAATATGCTTTCATTTTCTGGTGCTGGAGAGCCCATTTCCGTCCTGCCCATTAGCTCTTTTTCCTCTGGAAATACAACCTTCTCCTGAATTACTCATTCACTTTCTTTGATCAGCTGCTTTCTCAATAGTTTGGCCTGTTGCAGATACTCATGATGTGGATATATGTGATGGATTTGGATCTGTCTACTATCTTCCACATTAATTTTTCAGACTCTTCCTTGTGTTGCCCCAGGTGTTCTGGCTTCCTCTGGCAATGGAGACCACACTCAGACTAGACCTGCATTTAAGGACTTTCTGCTGCAAATCGGTATATCTGTAGGAGTAAGAAAATTCACAGTGATGGGGCTTACACACCTGGATTGCCTGTGAGTCATGAACAGGGAAAAGTGTATGTACAGGTGTTTGCATGAAAACACTTATTCCATCATTATGTACCCCAATAACGATGTATCCAAGTAATGGTGTAAGGGAGTGATATGCTCAGAACCACCTAGAAAACACTGCACTGCCTAGAGAACTGCGGTGTTAGGACTCCTGCAAATGATGAAGGAAAGAGTGGCTGTTTGATGCTAACTGGGTAGAAAATGGGAGGCAAAAATAGCTTTTGAAATATTTGTCTCAGGAATAAAGGTTACAGCGCAGTAGTGAGCAACACTCCATCCAAAGCCCAGATGTCTTTCCTTTCCCACCTTCTCTTTTTGAGCTGAATGCTGATACACACAGATAGAGCTGCTGTTTAGGTTTCACTGAAGGCCCTTTTAGCAAAGACTCTTTTTTAATTCCCATTTACCAGCAGAATACAAGAGATACAGCTCAAGATTTACAGTCGTATTTATATTTAGCTGCTAGAAGAATGGTGCCGAACTTTCTCCCTCTCTCTTTTAATGATTTTATTCCCCTTCCTTGGAAAAAGATAGAGTGAAAAAGTTGATGAAAGTGACTTTTTCTTCCAAAATAAAAACTGTGAAAAATAAAAGTTATAAATAAAACTCCCATCTAGCACTCTGGCAGAGAAAACTTCACTTTAAACATAAAAACAGCTACTCACAACAATTACCAGGCTGGATTTCTTTTTTCTTTCACTTCCATAAAACTACTTCAGAGACGCTCCTTGCTGATACTCAGCTCTCCTGGAGCAAGGATCTCTCGTTGCACGTAATGGTCACAATTTGGTTTTGAACCTTGTACCATCTGGAAGGGGGACTGGGCAGCAGAGCAATCAAAAACACATAGAGTCCCCTGAGACACCACATAGGTACCCCATGCCCAGGAGCCGCAGGAGAGGAGACGATCACAAACCCACATGGCCAAGGCTCCACCGCTCCTGATTTCAAAGCATGTGCTGAAGTCTGTGGTTGTGTAAATCTTGTTCTGGTATCAGTATGATATTGTACCTTTCTTCTGCTTGCAGTGTTAAACGTTAACCTAAGGCAAAAATGTAAGTTATGGCATAATTTATTAAGAAATCAATACCATATTGCCCAGTAATGGCACAAGCTTATAATAGCTTTACCGTAGTACTGCATTTTTTTATCATTACTTTCCAATATGATAACACTTGTTCTAAGGTCAACAGACATCACATGACCAGGTAAATATTTTGACAAGAGCGAGTTGCCAGAGCGGGTGCAGCCTTAAGCTGGTGCGTGCATCGGGCTGAACTCACTGCGGGGTGGGATGATGCATGCTCAGAAAGTGTCATAATCAGAAACATGCTGTAGATCCCTGTTTTCTATCCTTAAAAGCAATATGCCATGGATTCCCTGATGGCTCTTTGAAGGATTTTCTGCAAAACCTCTCCTTTCAGGAGCAGGTCCCAGTTCTTTACTACCCCGAAGCATCTCCAGCTACTTGCCGAGCACACACCGCTGCACAGCACGCAGCCCTGTATCCCCAGAACACAGGCTGTAAAGGGATTCTTTTAAAATTCATTCCTTTCTTCTCCTGGTTGTCTCATTAGTTGCTAGGTTATCTAACACGCATGATGCAAAGCTCTAAACTAAGGAGCTGCAAAGGCACTTTGTGTATGCAGTTGGAGCAATGAAGAATGTGCTCAATGAGATTATGCTAACTTTATATAACTTATTAAAATGAATATCAAACTTTGTTTTGCTTCATTCAATTTTTGATGTTAATTAAGTAAGCACAAGCATAAGAAAGGAAATTGGATTTGCTACTTAAGGAACTTCCAATAAAGCCATGGATGTTAGTGAAATGAGTTTCTAATAAACATTAATAAGTGTCTATATAACAAGCAGTGCTTGTCTTTTAAGAACATTGGATTTTTCTCACAGGATATGGACAGCAATAAAATACATTTGCAAATATGAAGATATATTACAGGCACATTTTTCACTACTAGTCTTAACAAGCCTGAGATCCCAGCTTTCTGATGTTGTGACCTTGGGAACAATCATGGGCCAAGAAATTTAAAAAACCATTTTAAAATTCATACAAATGTAATTTAGGAACAGCACTGGCTAGATGGGAACTTTAGACAAGATTTTTACAGTGAATAATGCTTTTCTTTGTCCATTTCAGACAAATTTAATGTTGCTACTACATTTGACATCAATCACCCAGTCATGAGCAGCCACATCCTTGCTCAGCCTAATGAGAGGAGAGAAAGGTGTGCAGCGGACACTTGGGCTGTGCATATGAAACCGCAGGGACAGACAGAGCTTTTATTTCCACCGTTCCTGCTGCAGCCAGAACAAAGCTATTAAAGCCAGGGAGAAGGGAAGCATCTCCCTCACTGTTATGCTCATTTATTGCTCCTAAGATTGGGTGTTTTCTAAGAAATTTGTAACCGGGCAAGAACCTATTGCTGACATACAAAACAGTGTTGGGAGCAGATTTTGTATGCCTGCTGCCCTTGCACTTGGCAGCTGGAATCTGTGACAGATGCACGAGGAGAAGAATTGTTGAGCAAGATGGTGACATTTTCACATCATCTTTTGAGCATAAAATGCCACCTTTTAAATGCAAAGGCATTACAGGGTGCTGAGGGTGCCACACATGATGGTTAAAGTCATAAATCTGGTGTCAGCGAAAACGCATAGCAAAAGAGCAGAGCTGCTTTAAAAAAAAAAAAAAAATCTTTTTCATCAAAACAGAAAAAAAATTACTTTTCATGCACATTTTCACATGAAAATGTTAGCTTTTCAGAATGTACTTCCATTTAAAACCACTGCCAGTCCAGAAACATTATTTCTGTACCATCCCTGAATCCCTGATTACAAATTACTTCCCTGCGTGGACTGTTCTGCAGTGCCCACATCCTCACTTAGGACAAAACAATTTCATCCGAAGAGCACCAAGCCTAAAAACAGTCTCTTTTGCAAGCTGTGTTTGCCTTCTCCCCACTAGAGGCTCACCTGCCTGAGAGCCCAAACTTTACTGAATTCCAGAGATTTCACCGGAGCTGTTCTGTTTGGGTGAGGAGCTGGCTCTCCGTATGCTCCCATTACATGAGCAGGGAAAGGCACATCCTCTGCACAGCCACCAGAAAGACCAGTTAACACTTCTAGCAAAGCTTTTGCACCATTTTCTGCCAGTGTAATGAACATTGGAGGTTATTCCTTACCTCACTGTTTAAATCTGCCCAGAGGCTTCTGGGAGAGCTGCATAAATTTATTTTGGGTTACATCTGCGTTTATCAGTTATTCTGCCCATTTGGGTGTTGGTTGTTTAAATGACAAAGCCCAAAGATGGTTCACTGGGGAAATGACTAATAACATTCAGGGAGTCTTTTAGCAAGATGAACTTCTGTGCTGCAATTACTAGTCAGACAAACATACAGCAATTTTCAGTATCAAACATATTATGGCACCAGAGATACTTCTGGCACCGACTTGCCCACTGGCATCAAAGTTGCTAACTTCAAATATGTGAATTTATTTGCCCATAATTAATGTGATGTATCTCAGCCCATTCAAAATAATAACTGCATCCCTTCCTGGTAATGAAAAGTGATTAATTTTCAATTATGATAAGTATCCAATTTTTTACAGTGCAGCACTGGTCTAAGTCACCCTATCTCTAACGGTCTAATTACAGACATTAAAAGTTCCTTATAATTATTGCAGAAAGATCAGTAAAATTAAAAATATTGGTTACTTGCCGCTATTATTACATTTGCTCTAATGCAGCCAAAGCTTAAATTTACGTCTGAGCTGCCAGCCATTTCATCAATCTCTTTTTGTGACTTGTTTAGAACAACTGGTTTTATTTCACGGTCTCAGTAACTGTTCCAACAGGTCTATTAACGGTTTGGCACTCTACATTTTGTAAAGCTTTAATTAAGTGAAACAAGCTAAAAATCACTAATATGTGCCTTTAGCAAAGTAGCAATGTAATTATCTCATTTAACAGATAACTACTTGTATTTCATTTTTCAAAGCACAAAGAGAAAACTAGCTCTAAATGTCACTTTTCAGGCTCATTAAACTCACTAGAGAAATATCAAATTAGAGATTTCCACTACAAATACTATAATAAACTCTATGAGCTGATATAAACAATGTGAGTATTTGGGGAAGGGACAAGTATTATAAAATAATCTGGTTTTGCAGAATAGTTGTTAGTTACATATTTACAAACATCTTTTATTGCAACATTAACTAAAATTCTGGTCCTCTTTAAAAGAATCCAGAACTTCAAAATCTATATTGTATATAGTTGATTCTATAACATAAGGAATTTTATATTCAAGAGCCAAGTTCTTTTCTATTACTCCCCCAATCATCTTTTATTTATTTATTTATTTATTTATTCATTCATTCATTCATTCTCTAATTAAGCTTTCCTAGATCACTCTTCTGAACTGCATAAGAACTGGTTGATGTGAGAGGTAAGAGTTATTTGTGCATGCATCTGATGTAAGCACTAATGAGGACGTGATCACCTGGCATAATCACTGCCATCTCAAACCAAAATATTTACAGGAAAGCCCGAGGCCTACACTGCAAATTTTTAATGAACTAATCATGGAATAATGCATAGATGGCCATTTGTTCACTTGCAATAACAGTTTAATATTCCTGCATGCTGGGCTTATTTCCATAAAGAAAGTCGTACCTATATTTGCATTTATTTCAGTGTACATGTGGATGCATCTGTCCCACTCATATTTCTCCCGGCTGATGACAAAACTAATGTCCACATATAACATTTATGGAAAGCCTATGAGATGCCACCACAGCAGAGAAGCCAATCGGATGGAAAGGGCAAAGGGAACCCTTGCAATTTCCAGTGACAACAGCTCCACCTCCTAGTGGGTGGTATAATCCTGCCCTACAGCATTTCAGTGGGAGCAGCCCTGACCAAACACCATTACAGAGCTCTTCTGCTCATTGCCTAAGCTGTGCAGAGCATTTGGCATCCCAAAGACAGAAAGGAAAAATATCCAACTGGTGGCTGAAGACCCCACAGTCTCAGTCCAACCCCACAGAAAAACCAGCTCCCTGCTTGGTTGCTTGCCCAGCCACCCCATTTCATCCTTCAGTCCTCTTTAAAAGCCACAACCCACCCTATTTAGCAGCACAGCCAGAGCGTGGCTGGCCTCAGGAGCCCACGCAAGCCACCAGGAACAGCTGAATCCATCCCCTCTGAGCTGGTCTGGCAGGGCAGAATCAATGAGCTTACACCAGGGATGCATTTGCCTCAGTGTGACCGATTCACTGGGGTATTCCTGAGAGTGCAGCCACAGGCTCTTGGAGTAAATACACAGAAATGGTACTGCATTACAATGCATTTGTATTCTGTTGTGTTTCTTGTTGTGTATTATAATATGGCTTATAAGCCAGCTGTAAAGAAAGTTGAAGCAATAAAGCTTGACTGATTGATTGATGCCTCACCATTTTTAGGGTCCGTTGCACAAACTATTTTGATAGTTGAAGCCCATAAAGTATAATGTCTGTGCTAAAAGTGACACAATGAAGAAGATGATGCACCTGCTTCAATTTCAGCTTTGAGTCATTATTTAGAGCTGGGGGTCTAGGAGTTGCAAAATACTGCCTTTCTTGTTCCCTACTGGTTCGCCGGAAGATAAATGTCTAAAACTAAGGACCCCGGGCGCACAATAATAAAAACCTTTTTAGAGTCTAGACCCCTCCACTAGTTAAAGGAAACCTATTCCCATTTTTCTGTTAGGAAAAAAAATGGGATGCAGTTTCCCAGTGGCAGAGATCAAGTTTTTTATTTGTATTAAAAATTCAGGATTGGAAAAAAAAAAAATCCTTGTGCGGACAAGACCAACAGGATGAGGGGTAGATCTGATCCCAGCACACCCCAGAAGTGTGCAAGACTGGCCATTTCCCCACGGTTAGACACTGCTGTGAAAGCCCAAGTGCCAGCACAGCAACCACCACCTGCAGCATGGGGCAGAGGAGAGCACAGGCGATGCATCGCACTCCTGCGGTTCTCAGCCTCTGCCTGCCACTGTCACTTGCAAATATAAAAGTTATCCCCAGCTTCCTCCCATCTTTATCAGCACCATGACCCTCAAGTGGAGGTGTGAAGAAGCAAAACTACAAGACAATCATCCTCTGCAGCTGGTAACTCCAACGGGGTAGAGGTTTTTTATTCAATTTGTTTAGTGTTTTTTGTTATTGTTGGGTTTCTTATTTGCCCTATATCAATCATCTTGCACTGGAAGCAGCGTCTAGGCTTATTAACTCACAGATGCTGCCTGGGATGTCCTGTCTAGATGAACTTCCAGGTGGGGACAGCAAAGCCCTCCCTTTTCTCTGCCACAGAAATGTCTTGTGCAAAATGAAGGGGGCACAATATCAAGTCCACAGCTATTCAAGCCAGCAAATCTGGGGATCTGGAAGGTCCTAAGCAATAATAACTATCCAGGGTATCAACCAATACAGGGTTCAAATAGGATGCAAAGAACAGGAAAATTAGGATGACATGGAGGAAAAGGAGCTTTATGCTTTCAGCTGAGCCTGCACCTTTCAGTATCAGCAGGACTTCAGCAACGGGCTTGGGCAGGGGAGGTGTCGGGGCCCACACCTGGCAGGAACAATGAGAGAGCTGTTCAAGGACAGGCTGTAGTTAGCCACCGTCTCTTGCCTTTCACAGCAACCATTTCTAGGTGCAAGTCAGGTGGGAAGAGGAATGAAGTCAAACTTTGTTCAGAGAACATAAAGAAATTTACCTTGAAACGAACCTTTCTCAAGCAAGCTCGTTAACTAGATGTTATTCTTTCTTCTGTCACAATTCTAGCATGTGGGTTTGTATCTGTGAAAATTGCATGCAACTTGCTTTGTATTTATGGGGAAGTGGCATGGATATCAAATGACCAAATAGCACTGAAGAAAGGTTAAAGAGTGTGACCTATTGAACACTAACCTTCAACTGCTCTTGCAGGAGATACATTTTCCCTCAAGGAAAATAACTAACCTTTGAACCTCAGACCTCCATATTTATCTTTTGCCTTCTGGCTCTCACTGACAAAGTTTCAGTAGAAGAACGGTCCTGAACAGATCAGGTTTGCTTCACCCTTCTGATCAGATTGGGGTACGTCTGGCTATATTCTGCCCTTTGTACTTGCTAGGTCCCATTAACTGTAACTGGCAACATCTCCAACCAGCAATATGCCTTGTTTTTTCAGTCATCATCCCAGCATGCATAAAGACTAGATCCCCATCCATGCAGAAGTTAATCTACTGTAACTCCATCATGAGATCTCATATCTGGGTATATTATCTGCAGGATTGCACTACAAACCAGTGGCAAACATCCTTTCACATCCATTCACTCCTGCTTAGAAATTAAGTATTCTGGATAAGCTTTGGACATTTGTGTAGCATCAGGAGACTATTATCCTGCAAAAAAACTTCTTCTTCATTGACATTCTCTCTTAACTTTTACTTGTTGCAAAATAAATTTGCATCTATCAGAAAAGGAAAACACGTACATCATTCTCCACTTTGGTGTCATCACAGCTGTCATTAAAAACTTTACTTTTGAGGGGTTTCTATTCAAATTAACTCTGCATCCAAGCAAGCACCCACACTTTTTATAAATAATAATACAAATATTATAACTCTGCTGTAAACTATATCCATCAAAAAGCTGTATGCATCCTTATTTCCCTCATCTAACATGCTCCAGAATAGTCTCATAGTTTGTTGGTCTGCTCTTGGGAAAAATAGCAGGTATGAGCTACAGTATGTAGTGACTCAAAATACTGACCAAAATTCCTAGCTGTTTCACAAACTTTCCTTGTAATTAGCATTATGTTTCCCTTAGGCAGATTACAAACTGCTGCTGGTATTGTGGTGGTTGCTCACATATGCAAGCAGATTTATTAACACCAATGGAAGAAACCTAGAATCTTTCCCTCAGTCTCCTTGAAAAATTGGATTATTGTCTCTTCCCTTCTTGGACCCACTGAGTCCAAGACAAGAAAATGGATTTTCAGCTGGGTTGAGCTGAGTTATACCAACTATACCAACCACTGAGGACTGTCCTAATAGGAGAACTGTAGGAAAACACTAAAATATTGAAAACTAGCCCTACACAGTCCTTATCTTGTATGCATTTACACATGCAATTATAACCTAGTATCTTTTCAAAAGGGTTAGGGTTTTTCCCATTCCATCCTCCAGCCATGACCATTTTCCTGCATTTTACCAGTCCGTCTACACTACTGCTTCTTTAATTATATTAGTTTTATGCTCCTCAAAATTGTCTGCAACCGTGAGATGGAAAGATGTCCATTTGGTCCACCAAGATGATTAGTGGTGTCAGCAATGCTGTGCACAATGCTTTCTGACAAGTGCTCTCTTCCTCTTTTCTCCCAGTAGTTTCAGACTCAAATACTGCAGCAAACTGCATCCAGGACTGAAGATGAAATCTGTGCAGATCCGCTCCCCACCTGCAAGTAATCCAACAACTCAGCCTAAGTCTTCAAAGTAATGAACAGGATTGGGAAGCTCTGTCCATCAACCACCAAAATAAACATACTTTTCAAGCTTTGACAATTTCTGATAGCTAGGGTAAACTACATGGACACTAAGGATTTTGCTCTGGAATGAGTTTCCCCAACACTATTACATCAATCCAGTCTGATCACTTTATTTCAGACCAGGCTTTCTGCTGAAGTTAAAATATATATATATCCATGTCTTAAACGGTGTCCTCTGCGAGCAAGGAGACCAGAAGATGCTACTAAACCAACCATGCTCTTGTGCAAATTTAATATGCCTAAGATCAAAAGAACTGTTTTAATGATGACCAATATTTTGTAAGCTATGTCTTGGCTTTCTCTCATGGTTCTTCTGATTCATACCAGCCCTGGCCTTCAAGCTCCCTCCTATTTTAGCCCTGGCCTCCCCTGAGGTGATCATTTTTTGTTGTTTGTTTCTGTGGACAAATATCCATTAAGGACCATTCAGCTCTTCTTTAAGTATAGGAAACCTCATCAAGCTCTGACAAAATAAACTTAGCCAAAAAACAGCTTGTTACCTCACTCCCTTTTTGAACTAGCAATGAAAAATAAATAAACAAATGCAACCCCTCACAGAAACAGTACTAGACAGAGCACATCCATAAGACGCCATACAAGATTTCCTATGGGTCTCAGTATCAGAAAGCTCAGGATCTCTTAGTTAAGCATCACAACCCATATGGTATGGAAAATGCTGTACTGTTTTAAGAGTGCTACAATGTCTTATCACAATGGAGCAGATAAAAAGGAGGACTGCAGCTTTAACTTCATATCTCTGGCTTTTGTTGGCTGAAGCTAGATCCTTGGTGTTATTTTAATGCAGCAGCAAAGAGCTGCATTTAATACATGATAGGCTCAAGATGCTTCTTTTTTTTTTTCTTTTTTTTTTTTCTTTTTTTTTTTTCCTTTTTTTTTTTTTATATCTGTGCTGAATATCCAGCATGTAATTGAAAAAGGAAAAGGAGCTGCTTGTTTGCTGCCTGATCCAGGAATGATTAAAGGTAGAAGTTTTTCAGACATTACTGACAGAAAGGGTATAGTTAAAGCTGCTTTAAAAAAGAGGGCCTTCATAAAGAGCCAGTACTCAAACCGCTATTAAAAGCATCATGCTTGTTAAAACCTGTAAAAAGGCAGGAAATCAGTGAGTGAAATGCAGCTTCTTCACCAATTACTGAAAGGAGTGTACACCTTAAAGCACTCTTTGAATTGTGTCATACCAGCCTCTCTCCCTCTCCCCCCTCCGCCAGCGCGTGTACGCGTGTGTCCATGTGTCTGGCTCTCTCAGCCTTGTGCCAGGCCATTCATTGGTACATTAGTGATGGGGGGAAATAGTGGGGGCTACAATGCTGCACCAAGTTCACTTCTCGCTTGTTGTTTGCGACCCATTTACAGCTGAACGGCTCTGTGCAGAGACAGCTCTAAATGACTCTCTCCACCTCTTCACCAAGCCACTTGTTTTTGTCATTTCTTTCTCTTTTTTAAAAATCCAAAGGAAATAATTGATAAACCGAATGCTGTCCACCTTAAAGGCAAATGCATGTATCCACCTGGTTAAAATTCCTCCTCTTTCTATTTTCCATCTCCCTATATCCATTTTGCTAGGCGCTGTTTAAACAATACTTCATCAAATGCAGCCTGAAGCAAATAAAAAGCACAGTAGAGTAAATAAAAAGTAAAAAAAAAAAAAAAAAAAAAAAAAAAATCACAGGCTGGAGGGTAAGTACTTTTATTCCTGTACTTTCATTGCCTGGGGAATTATTATTCCATTGCTGGTTTCAGGAGGGGGGAGGGAGTGGGGGGGGTGAAAGGACAGCCATGTTATTCGCAAAATGGATTGCTCCTCTCACTGCTTTTCACTCCTCTGGGTTCTCAAGAGTCCACTGATTACAACAAAGTGTGGCCATCTATTCCGTCTTATTGACAAAGGTCCTTAATTACTGCTGCACCAGTAATACCTCCTATTAAATTCTGCTAAACAGAGGCTGCAAATTAGCTGCGGATCCCGGTAACCTTTTGTGTGTAATTACAGGCAGCGGGATTGACGCTAAGGCTGCAGCACTGACCCGAGTCACAGCAATGGGAAACCTTTGTTTATCACCTGTGGTGGGGGCCAAAATGTGAAATTAAAAGCTCTCCATCAGTGGAAGGCCTTCAGGAGCCCAGGAAAGCAACAGGAAGGCAAAAAGCAAACTGCTCTATATTTATAACTGACTTCTTCAATTGCTATTTAAATTTGAAGCTCATTAACCTGGGTGGCTGTTCTAGCATAGTTTAAAATGGCAAAAATTTAGGTTGTCTTTCCGAGGCATTCTGTATTTCATCGGGGCCTTTAACCTGCATTTAAGAGCCGGTTTGATACAACTGCTGACTGTATGCAGGCTGTGACATGGAGAAAGCAGGCCCTGCCACACAGAGGGGCTTCCAGAAGGGTTTTGCACTTCTCTGTGGGAAGGCCAGCATCCATGGAGACCCAGCCCATCTCTGCCATGCCACAGCCCAGGCCACAGCCTGGCCACCATGGCCTGGCAGCATTCAGGCCACAAAGCGCCTTTTCCTGCTGCACTGTGTCACATCGCTTCACTTCCCCAACTGCGTTATGGATCCTCACCACCAGTGAGGATCTACCAGTGCTTCTGTCAGGCTCCCCCCAGCACCCCACATCAATGGCTGTGGTGACAACCTCACTGGGGGCCATTTGGGGCTTCACCTCCACCTGCTGCTGAGGGACATGACAGAAACCCTCACTTCATAAGCCCACACTCATGGATGTGAAGAGCAAGACATCTCTTCCTGTCTTCTACCTGTTTTCCAACTTCTAAAAGGCTGCTTAAAATTTCTGCCTCCATCTATCAATGGGAAACATTTCTGAAGTAATGTCCAGTCATGATTTGCAGAATCTCAGATGATCTTATGGAATAAATAAGATCTTTAGCTTTATGGACTAACACCATAGTCTTTAGGACTGGGGGAAGATCTACACGGGAGGCATATTATTTCCCATCTACGTGTTTCTCATGTTTTCTTCTGAATCAACTGGCCAAAAAATCTTCATTTCACATAAGGCGTTTTCTCCCCAAAACACATCTGAAGGGAATGGGATTATAAATCATTTCACTATAAAACAAATGAGAAACTTTGATCTGGAAAAAAAAAAAAAAAAAAAAAAAAAAAGTTTCAAACTGTTTTAGTTAGTCTTTGAGAATTAAAATACATATATTAAATCGAATATTACAGCTGCATTGTATTTGTAGCACAATTTCATATTGCAGTATTTCATGTTAAATTCGACTGCTACTACTGAGATACAAAATGCTATGAAAATAACAACACATTTTTCCTTAACACTGGAACAAGGTCATACAAATTGAGATCATACAAATGACTTCTGTATTTATATCCCCAAACTTTCATTAGGGCAAGCTTTCCTGACATGCTCACCAGCACATCTGCATCTCCTCAACTCCCTGCTGCACACTGCCCTTGGAAAACATTTCATCTCTTTAGATAACTAGGCCAAAACCATACATATTCAACACTTACAAAATAATATTTTAACTCACATTCGAAAGATCCAAAAATACATATTTTAATGTAAAATATGGAAATTCAGTGGGAATTTATGTTGATGTTACACAAGCGCATACACACATGGCCTCCTTAAAGACTTTTCCTCAGATGAAAAATATTCATGACACACACAAATTGAGAAAATCCTTTTCCATAAGAGACATGGTCAGCCTGTTCTCCCCCTGACTGCCAGGTCCTGATCCTTGAGCCAAGGGCCAGGAGCAAGCACGGGGCTATTCTGTAGATGGGCATCCTTGCGATGATGCCACAGACACACATATTAACAAACTGCAAAGAGCAAGATTCAAGCATTTGTGTTCCTGTACCTTGCTATTAAAAGCACTTCTCAGATTATTTTTTTTTAAGAGGCAACTATCTAATCCTGCCTTTTTGAAGATGAAGGTTTGTGAACAATTAGTTTTTCTGGGTCTCAAGGACCCTGGCACAAATCCTGCAGTCCTCACACCAGCAGCACTTCCACTTCTCCCAGCAGGTGGGAGCTTCTGCTAAGAAATTCCCACTAATTTGAGGGCCAGCCTGGGTCCTATGGCCGCTATTCTCATCTCTCCTCTCTCTCTAACTCTGCGCAATCAAATGCCGGGCTCTGAAGTTCTTTAATGCTTTATATGGGCTCATTTCTGCAAGTTACCGAACAATCAGGGTAGAGTGCACAGCACTTTGCAGTTCTGAGGCATAGATAAGGTTCCCTAAGGATTAAATTTGATTCTGTCCAGAGGTCTAGAACTAGACTCATTCCACCCCTGAAGTCCCACTTAAGCATTATTTTGAAGGCATTAGTGATATTAAGGTTAGATATTTCTCAGTCTTTAAGGATGTAGTAGCTGAGCATTGCAGCACCTTATTATAGACACAGAGACATAACTCTTAGCCTTTCTCCAGATGGCAGCCAAGGCCAAATGACCCATCTGAAAACAGATACCTGATCCTTCACACCAGGCATCTGAGCAGTCATCCTGGCCATGCCATACCTTTATGTGCTATTGGCAACACAGCCATCCTGCCCAAACTGTGCTCTCCCAGGTGGACGTCCAGTCTGCAGCTGCTTACTGCTGTGGCATTTATATTTCACAAGGAAAAAAAAAAAAAAAGAGAGAGAGAGAAAAAAAATCTCAGGTCATGAGATTATAATGGCAAAGACAAGAAACAAATGTGGTCCTTGCTCCCAGTCCCAGGATAGATATGGAGCATTACAGAGTCTACAGATTCATCGTTGTGGTAACATTGCACCTTCAAGTACATAAATGTGTATTTCTACATCAAGGAAACCTGTCCGTTAGGTTAACATCTTTCAATAGATTATATTTATTTTGTGGTTGAAAAAAAAGTAAAAAGCATTGCTGACAATGCTTAAGCTGTTTATGTCATAATCACTTGAAATCTTAAAGCCCAAGCTCCGGAAGCCTTTGTACTTGTGAGAGGCTCTGCTGACCTCTCTCTATTTTCTTTAGAAAATAAACTACTTCTCTTAGATTCAGAAAAGAGTTTCAAAACAAGGTCTGGAGGTTTTAAACTCAAAAGACAAATAAGAAATCATAGCTCATTAGCTTTTAGAATAAAAAGGGATTTTTTCCATTGATTCTTTTTTGGTGAACACTTAGTATTTTATAGCATATGAGCTTAGCAATATAAGAAATCATCTTACAGAAGAGTATTAACATTTTTGCACAGCCTCACACAATAATGATGCTGTGCAAACTGAGAATTATCACAGGAGTATGTTTTTATAATTAGTAATAGTACACATTATTAAGTGATGCTGTAAGTATAAATCAGCTGTTTTAACTCCCCTTACAATGTTCATTTGGCATTAGACTCTAGTTCTGGAGAAACTCTTCATGATCCTGTACTGAGTCACAAAATAAATAATGCAGGCACCAAAGACACTGCCAGAAATTGAGGAATGAGAACTTCTTTTTATTACTTGTGAATATTTGCGTACTTAACAAAGTTATAAGAAAGAAAAAAAAAATGCATATTAGAATGCATTCCACTGTGCTATAAAATAAATATGAAATTTAAAAAATAATAATAATTTACTCTTCTTTCCTGACCACATCTTAAGAAAAAATCTCAAGACTGGCCTGAGGACTATGCTATCTGGAAATTCCTATAGTATAGAAACTATATTCAAGTGTTTGGGGTGGCTGCCACCTCGTTGGTTTTGACTGACTGAAAATTGGGCATCTACCTCAACCCTTCTAGATCTAAAGTCAGAAGTTCCCTCCAGGTGGCAGCTCCTCCCATCCTGACCCATAAACTGTTTCCCCCAAAGCCCCCTCTCTCTTCTTGGAATGCATGGACAGTCCAGAGACTAGTTTAGAGACAACATTTAACTTTTGGAGAGTTTACGGCAAGCTAAACTAATCACAGTCTATTTTAAGCTCATCCTAGACAGCATTTTTAAAAGGGTTGCCTTAGGTGTTTTCCATCTCAGCTGACCTTTTTTTGTCCTTTAATTTCAGGCATTCATTTGAGGGGATGACCTGAACCTCATGATGCTCAACTGGGAGATGCCTTCTGGTACCTTTATTGGCTCAGGGTCTGAGCACTCACCACCACCTTTTGCCATGTCACCTCTGAGCAGCACCTGGGACACCTCCTGATAAATGCTGGTGGCTTTATTACAGCAAGTTGAAAGGACAAAATTATTGTCCAATATTGGAGGACTGCACCAACAGCTGGCAAGTGGGGCTAGCTGCAGAACAGCCATAGTAGCAATTACTCCACAGAGACATTGCAACAACTCCACATCACCTTAAGGCCTTCTGAGGCCACATTCAGCTGTCCTTATGGCAGTCGTCTGACCTTTACTCAGTGCAGGAGTCAGAATCTCACCCTCTGTGAATAGGCTTTATATTAACATTTACTGTGTGCAGCTTAAAATATTAAAATGTAATCACGGGTTTCCAGACCAGGACGAGGGTAGGGTTTTTTTTCCTGCTCACTTAAAAAGCACTGAAGTCCCAGAAGACGCTGTAAAAATATGTGGCACTCCACAGCACTGATGGCCAACACAAGCATTGTCTAAATTGCTTGCCTATCAAAATCATATTTGGAATTGTGTTCTGTAAGTATGAGCAAAATTTACATTACAAAAGATGCAGTATGACATCGAAAAAGAGTTACTACAACTGTTCTAAAACACTGCAATGTGGAAAAGGGGCCTCCAAGGATTATTTTTATCGCCCCTAGGACTCCTGTTTTGAAGTGCCTCAGCGTGACAGCAGAAAACCTACAATTAAATATTTAAATCACCATAACAGTATTTTTTAAGGAAAAAGAACTTCAAGAGACCTCTTTAGAAACCGAGTGCTCCCTTGTAACATTATACATGCCAGTGAAATAATTTTAAAATAAAAGGGTAATCTAAATTTTATATTGCCCTGGATGTAATAAGCTCTGGGTGAAAACAGTAACATTGAAGTAAAATATGAAAGTGCAATGCAGTTTCTGATTACATCAGGGTTTTCTATTTGCCACTTTAATCCTTAGAATTCAGCTGTTCCCTGTTCAGTCCTTTTACATCATCCTTAGCTAATCTGTCAAACATTTCAGACAGCCAAACCAATTTTCAGATTGTTCAGGACTTTGCCACAAGCACCGTATGCTGCTAATAAGATTTTCATTTGGAGTGATGCCATGTCGTCCATGTTTTCTATCATATATAAATACTGAGATTTAATGGCTTCAGGTTTTGTTTAATGTTAACATCAACAATAAAAAAAGGGAGGTTCTCAAACGCTGAGCCCCATAGTGAAATGCACTAGTGACAGCTATTTGCAAGGTTAATGTTGTGGAAAACAACATCCATCTTTGAAACAGTTTCATTAGCCCCATACAGCTGACCTCTCCACATAATGTTGTCAAATGTGACGTGCATCAGATTATTGGGAATATGGAGATCAATAAATATGCAACACCAGCGCTCAGAACGCTCCTGGCATCATAGCCATACAAACGCCATCTAACATCCCAAAGAGTAGCTGTCATCTGTCAAATCTACTAGCAAATAGACAGGCTTAAGGGGAAAGCTATCGGTAATAGTAAAATATCTAAGTAAAGATGAATTAGGGAGTACAAAGTCAAGGTTCTGATACATTACGTTTCCAAATGAAAAACTCCAGATAAACACTTTAGAGCTATGACTTGCCTTATTCGTTGTGTTAAATGTAAACCCCCTTCCATGTTGCAACATCCACAACATTAGCATTTCCATGCACCCACTCTTTTCTCTGCTGTCCCCCTTGTCCCACACACTTTGCCATTTTGGATCAGCATCCTCGGCGGTGCCTTTCCCAACATGCCAGGTCAGTCGCCAGCCTCCAGTCCCAGGGCAGCAGGGAGCTCTGGTCACCTGCCCTGTGCAACACCCCAGGTTTGCAAAAAAAACCCTACAAAGTTCCTAAGGAGAGGAAAGGAATGGCTGGATGTAGTAGTTTCCACAGAGGTCTGCATGTTGTGATGATAAAAGCATAAATAATGAAAAAAAAATAGTATTTCTTTTTAATTTTTCAAATAAATTCTATTGGCATAGGCTTCTGATTTATTGCGGTTCTAAAAAAAAAAAAAAAAAAAAAGCATACAACTCAACAGGAGATAGAGAAATCAATGTGTTTCATATCAGCACGCTTTGACTTTAGGTCCAAAAAGCTTAAGGCACAGAGCAGCGGTAAGTAGCAGAATTAAGAGAGGTTTGGTAGCTGATTTCAAAGGGGAGAAAGAGCACCCAGGACCTCGCATGAGTGAGCGCCCATTAATTTCAACACAAAAGGGAAATGAATCTACAAAGATCCCTCCTACCCGGTCTTTGACTGTAAATGCTTAGTTACTATGAAGATTCCTGGTTTTTTGTCTTCAGTTTTGTATGTATTGCACTGTTCTCATTATTGTTTCCTAATTAATTGGCAGTAATCCCCAGCTCACAGCTTTGGAAGCGCTGGCGGGGCTGGCACACTGATGGAATTTTGCAATAAATCAGCAATTCAAATCACTCCCCGAATGAGAGCTGAAAACTGCCTCCAAACTTTCATTGTTTAATGCTGAGAAGGACACACCTGTAAACAACTTCTTTTGCAGGTATATGTGTATATTAAAGAGTAACATTCTTGGTCGAGAACATGCTGTCCAATTAAAGAGCTAGCAAATTGGGTTTGTTTCCTTATGTGTTTTTAAAAACACCGTTCATGTTGTGGAAAAAGAGAACAAACAGAAAGCAAAAAGGTATTTTTGAAGTATACAGTTATAAGGTGCTTGGCTGATAATTTGCAACCTTGGTACACAACATACCTTTTAGCAAGGCTATTTATTTCTCAGGGAGAATGCTACAGTACTTACGATAAAGGCCTCTGTTGGACCTCTTCATCAATAGCAAACCTTTAAGCACAGCACATTTCATAAATAGGAGTTCCACTAACACAGACTTCAAAAGGATAGAACCTGATAATTCAAAAATAGAGCTATATTAAGTGTTCCAACAGTCCATCCATAAAAGCAGCCTCCAAACGCCTCCTCTGTGCAGCATGACAGTCTATTAGAATAATAGCAGGGGAAAGCATAATTACAAGTAATCATTGGTTGGAAAGGAGCTAGTTGTTTTTGTAGAGTAAAATGCCTTACTGAACCCAGCAGAAAATGCAATGCTGGTTCTAGCAGCAAGGGCAGGTAGCCACGGAAAATAATCAGAGCACATGTCTTGAGCGATCCAGCTTTACTTTTTAAGCCCTTTTTTTCTCCCCAATGAATCGCACTGGGTTTGCTGCCACTTTTTAGGTTTAGTTTCCACGTTACTTCTGTTGGTCAGGCAGTGACAAGCATTCCTGCTGGAATTTCAGCTTAGTTTGGTAAGATATTTAACTTAATGACTTTGTTCTTGCCAGCGTGAGGTACCTCAAAATATTCTAGAATGAAACGTCTCCAGCAGCCATGATCTTTAACCCATAAAAGACTGTCTCCTTCAGATGGAAATGGTGCCTGTTACTTGTATGAGAAACTTCACAGGGGGTGCATGGGTCTCCCTCTATCCCCATGGACATAGCACTTGGGCCCATGTCTCCAAGAGCAAGAAAGAGCACAGAAGTGAAATCAATTTCTCTTTGCATGTAACAAAGCTCCAGGAAACCCAATGTTAAGGGCTTCATTTTCCCTTCTGTTTTCTAAATGTCCTACCTTCATTCCCACCTCATTTATTCTCTGCAGCCTTACACGTGTATCAACCTTCATGCTCCACCCTTTAAGACATTTGGAGATTTGCTGTTGACTTCAGCAAAAGTAGTGTTGTGGGTTTTATTCCTACATATGACTCTCTGGGAGTATTTATGGGTATTCTTGTTAGAGTTGTATCTCTTGATAGCCTGCATGCAGCAGCCAACCTGTTACATCGTACTTTAGATCGCAGTGGCTGGCAAGGCTTAGGAGCACACAACTGTATTTTGGTGTTACTTTCCTCAGCTTCACTGCCATTGCAAAAAATTAACAGTTTCCCCTCATAGGAAAAGCACTCAGGGTCATACAAAGCACAAGAATATGCTTGGGCCAATTAAGCAATTATAATTATACCACCAACTGCCAATCATTTTATTTATTGTGCTATTCCAGGTAAAGGACCAGCATCTCTTTTGTATTCATCATGCAGAAATCACCTCTGTAGACTGGCCTATATTCCCTTCCTCTTATGATAATGCTTTTAAGGTGAAAACCCCTCTTTGTGAGGACAGTCCCATTATAAAGTGATATGCTTAGTCACAGCCAGCGCTTACTGAAAAGTTTCAATGTTCATTACATTAGCTAGTCTTAAAAATGGAATACAAACCAATTTTAATCAATATGTAGTAATAAATAAATATTAAGGAACTATACCACTGATGTACAGGTAGCCTAATTAAAGTAACAGCATTTGCTGCACTTACATACCTTAATTTTCCCTACAAAATCCTTATTGAACCACTACTTTTAAAAAAAATTGCATTTGCAATTAGAAACACTGAAGTTACATTATCGATTTTCTGCTAAAAACCTTTTTAGTAAACAAGCACAAACTACATTCATTAAATGTAAGTGCTTGGAGCTATGGTGTGAAATTCAATTCAGCCATTATCATGAATTACACTGATTATTGCTGTAATTATTTTCTCTTGGATACAACTGCATTTCTGTTCCTTGCTAGTTGTGTTGGACATATAACCATGTTCATTTTATAGCTAATAATACTCAACTGTAGTTTCAGCAATTACTATCACTTATACAAATCATTAAGTTAAGCTATGGGTACCTAGTTAAAAAAAAAAAAAAAAAAAAAAAAAAAGTAAAACATCCTTTTTTTTTTTTACCTCTGAAATAACTAATGGCATTGGCAACAGAAGAAAATTACTGATGTTAAATGATTTACATTAGAAAAAGCGATCACCTGTGATCCACTTTCACTGATATTTTGGTCACAGTGAACTCGTAACTATCCATTTAAAACCTTCCAGACAAACTACACTTTTGCCTTTACCACAGAGGATAATAGAATAACCCACTTTTTGAGGTTTATTTCTTGCGAGAACAAACTTTTCCCAGGAGCGATTTACAAATTGGCCACAGCCAAAATTAAATATCCCGATAATTTGATCCATTAAAACAATCTATTTCACAGATCATTTCAAAAATGGCAACAAAAAATGTTTTACAATTAGAGACCTTTTCCCAAACCCAACGACTGCAATCAAGAGGCTGCACTGACAGCAATGGTTATTGCTCTTCAGCCCAATGAACACCCAAATCACCCGGCATTTTTTAGGCCAAATCCATAAGTGTCGATTTCAAGTGTTGCTTGAATAAGATGCTCGGCATTAGTTACTGTAATAGAAGTGATTTCTTGAAAAGCAGTTATTTCTAGAATAGATACTCTAATAAAAGTGATGTTCTTGAAAAGCAGTTATTTCTAGAATAGGGGGGTAAAAGCAAATGGTGAATAACACACTGCAAACTGGGAAGAAAAGAGAAATTGCTCAGCTCATGATATCAGCAAAATTTCATTTGACAGAGAGTCTCCTGGAATACCAAATGTTGCTGCAGAGAGAACAGAGGTCTGCACACATCCGTGCTGCTGTTTTGTGCTCTCAGTTACAGCCTCTGCGCCCAGAAATGAAGAATACATTATAATTTGCCTGATAGTTGTATATAGCATCATGTACACTGCCTCAGACAACGTTCACTGGGCTATTTGCAAGCTGTCTGCATGTAAAAAAACACAGGAAAAATTCCCAGGCAGCTTTGGAGCTGAGGGTCAAAGCGGAGAGTGTGTATTCGGCTACGTGCAGGAGCTGGGTTTGATCCTAAGTTTGGCAGAAGTGTTATGGTCTAAAGAGTCTTATAAATAAATTGCTCCTAATAAAACCTGGACTAATAAGGGAAAACAAATACAAGTGAAATGAAAAATCAATGCCTTTTAATATTGGATCTAAAATTCAAGTTCAGTGCAGCGTCCACTGCTCCTCCAGCCGAGCCCAGCCAAGCAACGAGCCGTGCTCGTCAGGTGGCTTCATTTGCATCTAAGCAAATCTTTGCCCAAGTTCTCCTGTCTTCAGGCTCTGACAAATTCTGCATTCTTACACCATTTTGCGCTAGCAGAGGCTGTGACCTGGAGGGTTTTTTAGCAGAGGAGGCATTTATGCAATGTTAGCTGTGTCATCGTTATTCAGAGTATTTTTATTCCTCTATGTTCCTCCTAGGAAATCCCACTCAGAATTTACTTTATATACGTCAGTTTAAATAAAAACACCAAGACAATAGAACAAACACTGAACAGTCTTTTAAAATGGACACACCAGTCCCATGTTAGCAATTTTATGTAGCTTTCTTGTGTCCATTCTGATGTATGCATTTAACAGGATCATTATTATCTAAGTAATATTTAAACCATTTTACCTCTTTTTTTTTGTCAATGGCAGAGGATAAGGCAAAGAAATCCCAAAACAAAACTGCATGCATCTCTTACTTGCAGCCATCCCTGTATCTCACAGGATAAGAGGTGCTGCCTCCAGAGGGTACCAGCACTCAGTTACCAAAGGCTTCCTTATTTTTTGCCTATAGTTATCTTTCAACAGCAGTGCAAATGTTCATTAGGGCCATGAAAATACTGTAATGAGATAAAGTATGAGTTTATTGCAGGTTATCCACAAAATTGACAAAGTGTTCCACCTCTCTGTGTACTTTCTAAGACACTGTCTATGTCCTGGGAGTGGCTGATACATCCATGTCCTGAGGAAGAGCACCAACAGTATTTTCCCCTGTAAATACACAGAAAGATCTCAGAGCACAGGGCTGCCATCTAGGACATCCCTTTCAGAAACACAGTTCTCCTGAAAACATCACTAAACCCATTAATTACCAATTTGCACTGAAGGTCTGACTGTATTTCTACCTCTGCTCCTAGAAAAGTCATTTTAACTCTTTCTGCCTCAATTACCCTTGCTTATAACAGAGGAAAAGTGGTATCACCTTTTTTCAAAGCACTTTAAGTTCTGCTTAATGAAATGTTGTGATCTTTTCAGTGAAGATCAAATATACAAAAGTATTCCATACAAACAGCTTTAGGAGAAAAAAAAAAAAAAAAAAAAAGAAAAAAAAAAGTTCACTATTTTCAAAAATGGAAAAACTGTAAAAAAAACACGTGAATTTTTTGAAGAAATAAAAATACCCCCTCTCCACCCGAATCCAAGAAAGAGATTGAAAAGGACAAAATTCAGTGCAAAATTTTAAAACTGCTGAGTTCTTACTGCCTGCCTGACTTTGTTATGTGCTAAATTAGAAAGCACTGAATTAATAAGAAGGAAATCCTACCTGAAACGCAAGCATTAAATACACAAGAAGACAATGGGTATTCCCAGACATCTTCTTCATATAGGAATCTCCTCTGGCCGCTTTGAAACCATGTAACATAACCTTCAAAGCAGAGAAGAGTTGTATAAGTTGTGCTCGGCTAACCATGAATACTAATTGCAGGAAGAACAATCTGCCCGGGCCCGGAGGCCATGAGCTCACCAACAGGCACAAAAGTTTCATAATGCTACTGTGCACAATGGAGCACGCTGCCAGCCCGGAGTGTAAAACAACCTCCCTGAAACCCAATACCGCCTAATCTTTAACAAACCTGTAGATGAAAAAAAAAAAAAAAAAAAAAAAAAAAAAAGGCAAAGCAACAAGGATTTTCAAGTGTATGTACTTTTGCATGTCTCTGGACTTCCACGCTGAAGACAAAACTTTTATGATTCAGTTCAACTGAGCACAATAATTGGCCCCAACGCAGCCAAGCATGCCTTGTTCCTCTTCTGATGTGAGAGACAAACCGTTCTACCTATTTGTCTCAGTTCATAAAGAGCAAGTGGTCCCTCCACCAAATCTCACTGATTTCTTTTTTGTTGTGAAGGGGGCAACGCTGGCACTGAAACAGCTTCAGCCACAGCAGCAGAGTCCCAGCTTGTAGGTGTGCCTGAAGGAAACTGAGTCACAGGGCAGCATTACCACCAATGAACCACCATAAAACCACCATAACAGCACCAAATGCTGAACCTACGACCCCATGGCACTCAGGTTCCACTCAGCCCAGTGTCACAAACAGGACCAGATGTGCAGGTGCAGGACGTGCACCAAGGGAGAAGCACACTCCTATGCTTCTGCCTGCTCCTCTGGCCAAGGCCTCACCACACCTGGGCTGCTCACTCATCTTCTAAGTTCATCCAGCCTAACATCAGCCTTTTTTTCCAGATGTTTTATTCTCACTTTGCCCAAAGTGAAGAGGTGCATTGCCTCCTTTTGGACCCAGAAACAAGAAACCCCTTTCTCCAGGAAAAAAAAAAAAAAAAAAAAACAAAAAAAAAAAACAAAAAAAAAAAAAAAAACAAAAAAAAAAAAACAAGCACTGGTGGGTACAGGTGCCTGTAAGCAGGATCTGAACTAAAGTCCTTCATTTGAATCCCAGCTGTGGGAGGAGGTGTCAGGGATGGACAGAGGAGGGGAAAACCAAATTCTCAAGAGGACTTGCAATATATATGTGAGCCAGAGACAGAGCAAACCTAGAAAAATCAGGAGCCAGCGAGCTACAGCTGTTCTCAGCTTGCAGCACAGCAAGTAGGGTGAGCAAAGCAAATCCTCGTGCAGTGACCCATGGGGAGAGCTGCTGTACCCTGGTTCCTCAGTTTACCACAGGTTTGCCTTCAAGTCCCACACAAACAAGCAGGTCTGGTCTGTGACATTCCCCTGCTGGCAGGTGAGACCCCCACGTGCAGAACCTGCTCTCCAGGTGCCTTTTTTGTAGACACTTGGTGCTGGGGGCAAAAAATGGTGTTTTCTACTTGGTATCCCAAGCACAAGCACTCTCGTTTTCAACTTGCAAGAAGATCCGGTTGGCAGCTGCATTATGCTCCTTGAAGTCAAGGGATGCCACCATATCTGATCCTTCCCACTCTTTAAGAGCTCTACATGTTTTATGCAGGCACTGCAGGGCAGATGTAAAATCTGTACCCTGTGGTAACATATGCTACCATGAAAATGGGATCCCACCTCCAGATCATGAACTCTCTGAGTGGCAAACTGTGAGGGGATGGAGGAGAATGTGGGGTTCATCACCATGATCTTCTGCGTGTCCACAGCACCCTCAGAGCTGCTGCTGAGGGCAGGGATGCTGGGCTAGGTGGACCTAAGGAAGACAGCATTCATCTTTCTTTCTTACAAATGACTCGGATACATCCAGTTCTGCCTTCAGACAAGGAATGAGCTCAATGGCGTATTTGCACTAGCTCCATTAATTTGACAGTGCCAGATGGGAGACAATTTTAAAATGCTTGATGTTGCTATCATTGTTTCAAAGTCAGGATCTTTTCTCAAGTCCAGCATTCGAAACTGCAGGATTCAAAATCACATTTGGAAAAAAAAAAAAAAAAAAAAAAAACTTGCAGTTTTATCACAAATTCAGTAATAATCTGATTGATATCAATAATTATGTGATGCCTGTCAGCCAGTACAAAACCACAATACTATAAGGAAAACAGGAAGCTTCTATTTCTGGGTCAGGGGATGTATTTAGAGAAGTGAAAATAACTGGAGGGTCTGAGCCTGGAAAACCAGTCTATAATTTTTCTAAAGCAATACAAGTGTTCAATGGACCTTGTTTTCTAGCATAGAGTTGGGTGGGACTCCTGCCCTGGCTAAACCTGCTCCCACTGAAAGAGCAAAGCAGATACCAATGTTGAGTGCTTTTGGAAAGTGAGGTTGTATTTTTATTTTTCATTTGGAATGTGTGCAATGGGACTCAGGAGAAGTCAAAGCCAGACTTGCATGCAATGACTAGGAAGTGAACAAAAAAACACACAACCAAACAAAATATCCTCCTTGTCTAAAACAATTCTAAAAGGGGAGAAGGGGAGTGGGGGGATTGTTTTCCAGCAAAGCTGTTCCTTGGGCAGAGAAACAGACCAGATAGGATGGTAGAAGCTGGGGACAAGAACAGGTATCCCACACGGTGAAGTCCACGGAGGTCAGCAGAAAATCTCAGTGATTACATAGACAGATCGACACACCAACCTAGCAGAAATGATCTAGCAGAAATAGTTCATAGAGCTTTTCTATGAGATAGATAAACGTTAAGAATCGTGCAGTGATAGCACTGCCCACCTTCAAAAGAACAGAAAACACAATTAGAGAAAGAAATGGGCCTAGGATAAGTCGATTCCCCTGATGAAACATACAGCTGCCTGTGGAAATTATATGCATGAAGGTTAGTGGGATAATATTGTTAACTTAACCTGCCTGAACACAGCTTCATAGAACTTTGCTTTTTATTTGTTATTAAGAAAAATTGCAGCTGAGGTTTTTCCTCTTTCCTTGTAGTACTCAGATCTGTACAATTGAAGTACTTAAAATGACATTTATATGACTGCTAGCAATGGTTGATCAGTTAGTGTGACATGGTACAGATAAAAGCTCCAATTAGGCCTTAACTGTTTACTTAATAGAAAGACCTGTTAGGAACAAGAAGGATTGCCTGTTAGCAGAAGAACAGAACTTTTTCACGTGGCAGATTATCAGTATTCTTTAGATTCACACATAAACAAGGCTGAAATGCAATTACATTTTCCACAAGGACCCAAATGCTTTTAACCTTTTTGAGGTAAAAAGAAAAAAAAAAAAAAATGCTGAAACTGCTGTTGAAGTAGGTCCAACCAGATTCTTTTTTTTTTTTTTTTTTTAAGTTTTTGTTTCATTTTAATAATGGTTTAGTCTGTTTCACAGCCTGTGGCCTCTTCAAACCTGTTACTTTTAAAGATATAGCAGATGCTTCCTAAATGGAAAGGAAATTGTAATGATGCAAATCCCTATTCACACGATTTTCCAAATAGGTTTGAGCACTACAAGCTGTATAGGGCAGGTGGGGTAGTATTACTGACAACCAAAAAAAGGTAAACTTGAATACAAATAGACAAATCAAGCACACGTGCTCGTTTGAAAGTTTGTAGTCAGCTCCCCAATCTGCATCTGAGAAAATAACCTATTATCATCACTGAGTGTCCTTCTCAGCATCAGAAAGCTAGAAATTAACTTAATTGCTGAACTGCACCTAGAATCAGCTGCTTTGAACATTACAATTTGGCTTTTAGTCTCATCAAAATTCCAAATATGTTAAAATTCTAATTTGCAAATGTGCTAAATTAACACTTTGAAACCACAATATTTAACCTGTTGGCTAATCTGATGTCAAGTGAAAACAAGTCAAACAACATGGAAACAATATACAAAGAGCCACAGCAATTTACCTAAAAATCTTTACTCTGGGGGTGCCGTGAGGAGTTCTGAAGTTTGTCTTCATTACAGGCCCTATTATGTCCTTCCTCCTTCCCTTCCTAGAAATTCATAGATATTATTATGGATAAACAGGAGGTCTCTATATTCATGAGTTTGTTAAATCACTGTGCACTGTATAGCTGGCCATTGGTGATACTGCCAGAACTTCTCGCATTCTTCTTCACTTTCTTCTTTTTCTCGAAAATGAAATCATGGGGCACTAGTAGAAATGTTACTTTACTTAGGCTGCTTATTATTGCTGTTTTTATGTAATATTAAGATCTTGTAGGGAGCAGGGAAAAGAGAATTTTGGCTGAAGGCTTTTGACAAACTTTATCAAAAACTGCTCAGAAGAAAAGGCAACAAGAGACAAGAGGCAAAATATTACCCTGGATTAAAAAGTAATCTGCACTGATCAGGTTCAGAGAAATATCAGAGAAATATAGCAAGTAGATAAATTGTCTACATGTCAGCAGTGACAGGCAGTATTGACAAACGCCAGGCAGAGGCAGAGCTATTTGAACTCAAACACAGAATTTTCTGTAATCGCATACCTTACACTCAATTACCTGTGTTATAAAAAATAAAAATCTAGGCAATGCACAATCAACAGTGGTGCTACAAAACAGTTGTATGGAAAATCTCTGCTCCTTTCTATGTGATTTCAACTTTGCATTTGCAAATTTCTGGCATGCCTGGTACCAGTACACTATAGATGGGCTGTAAAGGAATGATACAGAAGACACTGACAACAAAGACATTGTACAAACCGAGGTGTCATTGACATGTAAAACACTGTATAGGTTCCTAATCACTGGATCTCAATGTAGATTTATCAGATACTCACCACACTAAAATATGCTCAATAATTTACTAACACCAAGCTTGCTGGCTCTGTATTGAGCCTCATGTGAGCCAGAACCGAAAAATAGCCTCTATTTTGTAATTGTCAAAGGCCATGATGTCACTACTATTTAGCCTTATTCAAGCAAATAGCTCATGGTACATGTGCAAGCGCTGCTGCACACTCATTGTGCACACACCTGTGTGCAGGATCAGGCCCATAGAAAGGAAATGAGACTTTAAAAAGACAAATCTCTGTAAACAATTGGGTTGCCACTGCAGAAAAGACAATACCTAGAAAAACCGCCCTTCTGATCTCCTTCTTTCTTCTAATATCTAACTAAATGTTTTCCAGCTCTTATTTATGGAACTCTACGTGATTGAATATTTCACTATCAAAGGTAGGGATTCCAACAGGAAATTGTTTTCTGGGGAAAATATTCTTGTTTAGTCTTCAAATTTTAATCTTTTTTCATCTTGAGGACAATCCTTAAATGGGAAGCTCACAATACACAGAGCCCACACATTTAGAAAGCAATTTAAAAAGTTTCCAGATTCATAATTTAAATTAAAACTTGTATTGACAGGACGTTATTGGTACTGTTAAACCTGGAGAAGAGGAGGCTGAGGAGGGATCTCATCAAGGCATATAACTACCCAAAGGGAGGGCAGGGCGCTAAGAGGATGGACCCAGGCTCCTTTCAGCAGCACCCAGGGCCAGGCCCAGAGGTCTCAGCCCCAAGCTGGAGCCCCGGGGGCTGCCCCGGGCCCCCAGCAGCACGTCTGTGCTGGGCGGATGCTGCAGCCCTCGAACAGGCTGCCCAGAGAGGGGCTGGGGGCTCCTCCTGGGGAGTTCAAACCCACTGGGATCTGGGGCTGGGTGCCCAGAGGGACTGAGGTCCCTGCCCACATCAGCCAAGGATTTGGTGACATTAGTAGAAAGGATCTATTCTGCCATCGTTGCTTGGTTGGGCCTATGCTTTTACAACAAGCTTAGAAGTATTCCTTATTGCATAATGGCATCTCAACAGCGACAGGAGAAACTGCTTTTTGTACAAAGTCTGACAGAAAACCTCTAGTTCTAAGGCCTGCTCATTAGTTTCTAATGTAATGGTGCCATTGAGGAACGGCTGCTTCCGTCACCTAAAAAAATCTCTCCACAGAAAATTTCAGCAGAAATGAAGTTGTAAAGCTGGGAGCTTTGGTGGTATAGGGGCAGTGCAGGAGGGCACCCAAGGAGGGCACCAGCCCTGCCTCCCCTGCCCTGGGGGGGCTGCAGCCTGAAGCAACTGAGGCAACGGGTGGAACAGCCCCATCGCAGGACACAACACCAAAGTAATAGTTACAAATGTGTTTTCAAGAAGAAGGAGGGGGGAAGAGCTTTAGAAAATCTTCCATTCTACTGGATGTGAGAGCTTTTGTCATTTTAAAAAACCTCCTAATTTTAAGCATCTCAAAATACCCCTGTTCAAGACCATCGTGTTCATAAACGCTGTCTAAAATGGTGTAATTCATTTCATATGCCAAAATCAACAGCAGCATTTTGTAAGCGGTAGCCAAATAAAACAAGGCAAGAATTAAATCAGTATAACACCTTCTAAGGTTTCTACCAAGTGTTCCTACAGAAAAGTGCGGTTTTATTTTCCTGATGCTTTCACTGTTTGCTTCATTAATGTTCTCTGTTTAATTTCACCCTGCATCTTCTTCACTTGTGAATGCTCGGTGTTCATGAGCACGGCTGAGCAGACAGATAAGAAAACAAAGCACATCCAGAGAAACAGGGTGCTAGATCCCTGCAGAGAGCAAAATTGGTGCTTCGCCTAGTGCAGAGCCCAGCTCCTGACCTGGATTATTTGCTGCAGAGCGTGCCTGTGCTGGGACTCCAGCCGCAGCCAGTCACCACCATCCATTGATCCAACACCAAAAGCCCCTCACCCTGTCAGATAGCCACCCAGTTCAAGACGGTGCTTTCAAATGCCATGAACCAAATGTATGGCAGAGTTTACTTCCAGAGTTGATAAGATCAGGTTTCCCACTGCTGTTTAAAGCTGTCTGGGTTAGTTAAACTATCTTTCTGCACTGGGGAATAGATAGTGAAGACCCTCTTTTAATAATGCATCATTGTTGCTTTCATAAGGTATTAATCCTTTTTTTTTTTTAATATATTTTTTTATCTACATATATAATACTAAATTAATAATATACTCTATTTTAATCTGATGTTGAAGAAACAATTACCAGTCTTTTGTGTTTGCTTCTTTACTGATAGCACTTGTGGTTTATGTAAATACAAGAGTAACTACTAGATCAACTATGAAGTTAACTCCCAACATAGGAATTATGAAATATTCTCTTCACACATATTTATATTGTCCCTATAAAGTTAGCTGGAAGGATTTTGCCCTGCAACTAGTGACATTCTAAGACATAAGAAACAAAGGAGCAAGGCTTCAGCAGGAACACACAGGCAGCATCACAATGCAGTCAATGGAGATGGAGCAATTACACAAGCTGGTGAACTGAGATAGGAGCCAACATGCAGCAATAGCTTACTAAAACTGTTAAAATAATAAGGAGTCATTCCAGCTCATCTTCGTGCTTTGTTTATGCCCTCAGTACAGACGCATGCTAAGGAGAGTTGGCTTAGACCCCCTGAACATAACGTGGAGCTCTGAAGGAAGGGGCTTTGGCAAATCAGGGCTATACACAGACTGGCTAGCAATCTGGGCCATGAGGAAAGGTTTTCCTCCTTTCTTCCTAGCTAGATCAAATCCCCCTCGAGGCAGAAGTCTCTGCTTGGAAAGGAATGCTATATGCAAGCCCATGCTCCAGGTAGTGCATTCGCAATGAGATGTAAAGTGACATCCATCTTGATTTAATGCCGCTCAAGAGCCATCAGGATTCTGAGCAGCACTTGGACACAATCCAAAGGCGATGATTGTGCATTGCAGGCCTTAGAAACATGTCCCAAGACCACAGCTCTCTCCTTTCCGCCAGTAAGTAAAATATATCCCAGAGGCTTCTTTTGTTATACAGCAATCAGGCTCTCCAAATCCATTTGCTGACTGCAACGCATCTCATTTTCAAGTTTCTTTCTCTTCCACTGTGCTCACTGTTTCCATTCGATCCTAACAGCTGCATCTCAGTCAAAAATCAAACTTTCTGCAGACAAGATAGGCTTGAGATGAGAAGAAGGCTTAAGAAATACCAGACAAA
The DNA here is from genome assembly GCF_964035555.1 of Netta rufina. Taxonomy (NCBI): domain Eukaryota; kingdom Metazoa; phylum Chordata; class Aves; order Anseriformes; family Anatidae; genus Netta; species Netta rufina. The sequence goes on along the minus strand of NC_140130.1, from coordinate 33,353,591 downwards.
AATAAGACAAAAGAGGATCAGGCCTTTTACTCCTGCCTTAATGTGAACACAACATATCAGGTGAGAATACTGTCTGTAACAGTTCCCCATGCTTCTTTGCACAAGTAATGCATGGGTTAAACTAATTCACGTACATCTTCTCATTATTTTCTTTCTTTTGAGATCTTAGTCTGGCATAAAAAATAAAAAAATAATAATAATAATTAAAAAGAAGGCAGGGTTGAGGGACAGTTTCAAGACACATTCAATCAGATGGATCTGGCCATGCAGTATAACAGCTGGACTCTGAATTTCTAACGTTGTAAATGTATCCCATAATTGAGTAGGCGTAAGTAAAGGGAGGCACAGGTTTGTGTGCATCTGAGCCTGCAAGTACACATGAACTTTCCTCTCTTCTTAGTTTTAAACTGCTGGAGAAAATCTTCAAAATGGGCAACAGTCACAGTGCAATCAGACAGACAGACTGTCTGCAGCAAAACGATTTAATTTGGTCCTGTTGCCCCTTCTGAAAAATGATGTCGACAGAAGATAAGGAGACAGAGAGTTTAAAATTGTTCCATCAGAACCAGTTGCCTGTTAGGAAGCTTATTCGAGGCAATTCAAAATTGTTCAGTTTTTTACAAGGCGATTGCCCATCAGGAAGACTGTTTGCAACTGAAGTAAAGGCTAAAATGGTTTACATAGCAGGAAGAGGTGCTCTGGATTTGTACATATTCTGTGCAATAGACCCTTCTGTGCATATTTCCCTTATTTTGCTTTGCTGCGTTTCTTCTGTTTACTGCTGAAGCTTTTTCTGCCTGACAGTCTGTTTATTAGTTGAAAATAACAGGAGCTTTTTCATTTTTGTTTTCCAAGGCAGGTAATTCAAATAATCTCAGAAAATTATTTTCCTATTCAATTAGGCTATGTAATAATGCAAGACCAAATCTTGGCATTCATAAATGAGCTGAGATGGATTTAATAGAGGAGAATAAGAGACTGATATGGCTCTAGCCCATCCTCTTTAACACCACAGAGGATTGGGACTGCCATTATCCAAGTATGGGAGCACACATCTTACCATAATAGGAGTTATTGAGTTAAAAAATCATTTTGTGAAACCAAATATAATCATTCCTTTCAAATCTATAAATCTATAACTATGGTGGTGATTTCATCATTCTGATATTATTTATACATGAGTGATTCTTCACTTTCAACAAAGTAGACCTGAGATAATCTGTATATTCTATTGGCATACTATATATATATGTATAGCAGATTATATATATGCCAATATAAACACTTATATGCTAATATACTACCATATATATATATATATGCACCATTTGGCCATCTGCCTTTCTCACCTGAAGTCAACACAAGATAGAGACCTTTCCTTCAAGACCCTTTTTTCCCCTGTGTATTAAAGGAAAAGGGAACTTCCAGGGTGGGAAGGTGGCACAGGCAGCAGGTGCTCAGCCTGGGTCTGTGTGCCTGTGAACAAGCTGAGAAGGGTAAAGAGAGGATGCACCACGGGCCCCAATGAGCATTGCTGTGGATCCTTCACCTGCATCCCTGGTCAAGCACCGGATGGGGCTGGACTCTGCCAACACAAGCCCACACTGCTGTTCTCATCGTTTTTTATTATGCTGATACACAGAGAGACACAAACTGCACTTGTGTGCCATCCTTTCCTCCTCAAAATCTTCTTCTCAAAGATAACCAATTGAAGGAGAAGCATTGCAAGCCAATTTCATCCACATACACACAGGCCAGCAGGCACGACACCATCTCTGCTGCCTTATGAAAAATGGCACAGAAACATATTTGCACAGAAACAAATGGCTTCTGCAGAACTCATTATGTTGAAGACTAACTAACCCTACTGGCAGAAAATGCAAAGAGCTGTCCTGTCCTATTGAACTAAGGCTGAACATCTTCAGCCTTTATTGGGCACGATTTGTGCTTAAAAAGGATAACGGCTATTAAGTAAAAGATAAATGTTTATCAGCCAGAATCATTTCTACTGATGCTTATTAGCCATTCAAGACTATATGGCCTACCCAGATATATTTTATTGTCTAATGTAATAAAATTTTCTACATTGGATCGTACTACAAAATAAAATTGTTCTTAAGAGAAGATTTATTTTACAAAGTTAGTCCACAAAAACTGAATAAGGCATGAGACATTGGATAGGCCAGTTGCAGATCTGTAATTCAGTTTATGAGTAGGTCATAGACATCAGTTAGGGACTTGATCTATGTCTGTTTGGAACATCAGTGGGCAGGCAGCCTTGGAAGAAACCTCATATGCATTGCCCCAAGTAGACAGGTTTTAGTAAAGGGGGGATCGTAGTTGTGTTGCTGTGAATGACGAACAAACTGTGTTGCTGTGAATGACGCACACGAGAAACATGAGCCTCAGAACTGAAGATTGGTCTCCTCACCAGTCTGCAGTTCAGGAAAACAGCAGGAACTGTGGTTCCACTCAGAGGTTTGCCTTTACAGACAAGAAAGCATTGCCTAAAGGGTCGGGGATTGCCTGCCTGTCCATGGCACTTTGTGCACACCAAGGTGGGATGCCCCCCTCCAGCACAGCAATCATTACAGTGTCTCAGCAGAGCCTGAGGGAGCTGCTCCTTCTCCTTGCAGCACTGGCTGCCCAAGTGCAATCTGTTTTGCAATCTGTTTCTGATCAACGCCGAGCCAGAGAACAACTGCTCAAGAAAGTTTAGGAACAGGGGCCAGCTCCTGTCTGATTTAGGGCAGCCTTGTGTCCATCTCCCCGCTCGGAGCTGTGCCGGAGCCATTTTCCCCACCCACAACGCAGGGAGCAGCAGTGACACCATCCCCTAGTCACCACTCCTCGCTCCCAAGTTTAATGCAGCGAGCATGACGTGCTCCTCACCTCCTCATCTCTCTCATCCCTGAAGTCCTTAAGCAACTCTCGTCTCTGCCAAAAGACTGAGTGCTGAGTACTGTTTTTATGATTGAGCATAAAGCAACGCCAGAATGAGGAAAGTGCAAAGGTGACACGTGTAGGTTCGTGGAAAAGCACAATATTAGATCACTGGGTCTGACCTTTATCAGAAGACAGCATGGAATTTTATATGGAAAACGCTTCATTGAGCCTAATAATTTGCGTTTGACAACGGCTTGCAGCAAGAAACTGAAGCCAGCTACAACCACGTTTGAAAGGTGAGCGCAGCTAGCTATGGGAACCTCTGACAAAAAGGTGCATGGATATCCCTGGCTTTCAACATTTCGAATTGAGTCTGAATGTCTGAAAGACTGGCATTAACCAAACAGAAGTCATCTGGCTTAATTCAAAACAGGGTGAAGTTCCCCATAGCCTGTACTACACAGGATGACCTAATCAACAAAATAACCTCATTCGGCACCTTACCCTACAAATACCGCCAGCATATCCTACAACAAAGGCTACCAACAAATGAGTGCAATGTTCAAGACAAGACAATGAAACGGCCTGGGGTCTGATCCTGCATCTCACAAGGTCAATGGGTATTTTTGTCATTGAATTCAATGTGAGCAGAAATGACGCTAAGATTTTTCCAGTTCAGATGTCAGCTATTAATTTGGATGATGGTTATTTGATTCCAAAGAAAGCCAGTGGAATCAAGTTAAAAAGACAGAGATATATTCATATATTCTTAAACTGGGAGACACCGCAACTCTCTGATAACCTAAATTAGATTGAGCTAGTGCTATCTCTAATTAGGATCTTTCACTATGAACAAGAAAAGAGGACAAAGTGAATTAGCAAAGGAAACAGTACATATATTGACTCAAAACAATAACCAGAAATGTTAGCTTCCATGTCAGATGCCGTGCATGAAGAAAAAAATGCTTGAAAAATTATTTTATTAAGGAAAATCTGAAACTAGTCAGAATTAAAGAGACTCGCTAGAAATGTTGGTGATATTTATTAACTAATTAGCTAAATGACCTTTGCATCATTTTTATACACAATTTTCTTTCATAAATATTTCATGAATTACATGTAATTATTAGTAACATCAACTTTAGTGAATTAATTACTGCCAATTCCTATTAATAAAATGCATCTTGTAATAAATAATGTTAGTTTATTACAGAGTATTGGTCTCAGAGGTATTCACATCTGTCAGTTGCCTTCTACTTCAGGCTAAAAGAAAGGTAATCAAATAACTGTAATTATTGTACTAAATATATCACCGTTTGTTTAAAATGTCAATGGGAATGGATAAAGGCATTTGTAACAATCTGAACTGAATATCCTAATCTGCAGTGGTGTAAGCACATCCGACAAAGAGCCACATTGCCATCGGGATAACGGCTGATGTCTGGGGCTAACAGACAGAAATGTCAACAAATGGTTGCTTCTCTGATTTACTTACAGGTTTTTGCCTACTGGCCATTGGCTTAAAGCTACTTTAAGCTAATAAGGAACAGTGAATTTAATCTGATGGCTCCTAATTAGCCCTTGTGAAAGGGGTGTTGGAGTTAGTCCAGTTCCAGTAGACAAGTGTCCACGCGGATGCTACCATAGCTGGTGCTCTGCAGCATGAGTCCTGCTGGGAGTCCTTTCCTGTGCTGAAAGCAGAGAGGAAGGCAACCTGTTTCCTAAACAGACTCCAGAGCTCTTGGACCACATACTACAGGAAGGCATAAACCAGCACAGGCCACCTCTCTCCTGCCTTACAGACAACTAAGAGACTGTTGCCAACCTGCATGCAACCTGCTCCTTTCCCAGAGCACCAAGATCACATTATGGGCTCATATACTAAAAACATCACAATCTAATTCAGAGAATGCATTGCAAAATACATTGCAGTAGATAAGAAGTTTTCAGCAGAATGAGTAAGGAATGATTTTCTACTTGGATTGCAGCAAGACTTTAGTAGGGCTTACACCCCCAGCAAGATGGCACCACAGCGAGCTTAGTGGCTGGGGTGAGCTCTTCCAGCTTTTGGCAGCACACAGGTGAGAGCAGTCCCCCTTCCATGCTCATATTTAGAACAGGACAGCCCTCACACAAGGCTGAGGCCAGGCTAAAGGGCTCACCCTGGAGCAGTGCTGCCCTGGGGCCCTACTGCTCCAAGCAGAGGCTCACACCCACAGGCCCAGCCACCCGCTCAGCCGGGACACGCAGCACAAATGTAGTTTTTATCCTCTCCGTTTATCACCATTTCCACATAATAACAGTGAATAGTTTTCCAACACTACACTGCTCCGAACTGCTTTTCTTACATATCTAAATATCTAAATGCTGACAAGCAGGGCAAGCTTAACTTGGTGACGTCTGTCAACACAAACCATGTATTACCATGATTTTTTAGGCTTTTAAGATGAAGCTTCCCAACCAGGTATTATCTAAAATGGACAATATGAGCAGAAATATACCGGGGAAAAAAAAAATCAGTTTTCCCTTCTCTACTCCCATGCTCTTTTTTTTTTTTTTTCCTTTCATTGGATACAAAAGTTCCTCGAAAAAATGAAAGGTTGACTGAGGTGCAGATGAAAATGGAAACCCCAGACACCGTAGCTCAGAAAAACTAGCATTTGAAAAACAGCAAATCAGGTTCTTCAGCAGCCCCAGCCTCCTGTATCAGCTCAACTCACCATTACTCCACATTACAGTGCCTACACACACAACCTCCACCACACCGTCCCATGGTTACTGTGACTTATACTTTCATCTGCAGCCTGTTACACAGACAAGCTATTGCAATGCCTATGCTATAATGCTTTAGATTTCCACTGGTAGGAAATACCAAGCGGAGAAAACTGCAAAGACAGCTGCATAATTTCCAAATTCTCTAGATTTGGCTTCTGGTTCTTATAAACTCACACAGGGATATCTGCAATGACAACCTTCCCCTAGTGAACCTGGCCTCATCCCTGGAGCCTAGAGCTTCTCAGAAGTCTAAATTGTAGCAAAATAAGTCTAATCATTTTCACTTACTTAAATATGAAAGTGAATCAGTTGTGATGGTGATCATTACCTCTGGTATCATAGCTGCCACCTCAGTAACTCCACACCCCAAGAGCTGCGGCAGTACCCCAGAAAGGTGCTGGAATTCCTTCTAGCAGAGCGCCCTGCTGAATATAGGTCACCACAGTTTAAATGGGCACTCCCTCCTCTATAAGCTTCTTTATTATTTTAGCAGAAAATAGCATACATTAGGCCAGCTTTGAAGACCCTACCAGAGTGTGATAACTGGGAGATGCGAGCAGAACACTAGGGCTGGGTTCAAACACGAGGAAAGTGCTGACCTTCTCAGGTCTATCAAGGAGATTTGGTTTCAGAAACAGAGAGAAATTTAAGGTAAGAGAAAGTAAAGCACTAGTCGAATCTAGGTGCCTCCTAAAGTATCCAGCATTTGAGAAAGTGGTTGCGTTCTTCATAAATAGTGCTTAAGGCTTAAGCACCTTAAACAAAAAGAAGGCACACATTTTCTCAGAAAATTACTTCTGAGTCTGAATAGTAAGAATGAGAGTAATTCCTGCCATGAGTGTCATCTGGTTTGAGTGCGGATTCTTCTGGGTGAGTGCTGTCTCTCGGGTTTGTGTAGCTCTTTACCAGGGTGCACACATCTCTGCCCGAGCTGCCCAAACTCTGTTCTGACAAGAGTAGAAGTAGATGGTCAAAGTCTGTGAAATCTGATTTTGTATTTTGAAACATTTTGCATTGAACTTCTGTAGTGTTAGGCTGTGGCTTCCCCATCTGTTTAAATACCATAGACACTAAGTAAATGCGTTCACTGGTTTCCTGAAGCTGAGGAAAAGGGTTTACTCACCATTTTGGCACCCATAAAATATAACCATGTAGCATGTGCCCTGCTTAGCAGGGATGAGTATTTGCGTAGAGTTGTGGCAGCCTGCAAGTACGCAGTCACAGCCAGCCGGTTTTATATCGCCTAACCTGGCTGTAACACTTGTTTCTTCTACCTGTCAGCCTCATTAGGGTGATAGCTTAACACTTTAATTTCATTTGTTCCTTATTCTTTGATACAGATCCTTCTTTAGATTATGTACTGAGTTGCAGACAGACAGAAAAAGGTTATTTTACCACTGCATAGTGAAGAATTTTTTCAGGAGCTTCTTTAATTTCTCCCCACAATGTACACTACAAAATTGAGAGGCACATTTTGGAAAGTTTGAGGGAAAGAACTAGGAAGAAAATGGAGAAAATCTAGCTTAACAACTCTTTCAATTTTGAAAATTGCAATTTGACAGCAATCCTGTGGGCTGGGAAATAAACGTTCATGCCTTTGCCTCTATAGTCACTTGATTGATGTCAAATTGCTTAAGATGAAATAAAGAGTGAGATGCAGTCATATTTTTCCAGCTTCTTTCTATAGAATTGAGGTCACAGTATTTGGGATCAAAAAGTTATTTATGACATTTATTTTCTACTGCTGATTGCACTTTAGCCTCTCAAAATCTTGGTTTTATCATAAAGATGTGCCTTTATATTTAGAACTTTACTGCACCGTGGCTTCTCAGACAGAGTAGGTATCCTGTATGCTTTTGATACAGGATCCCACCATTTTCAAGACTTGATCCTTCAATCTCTATGGATTTTGATGCTGACCCTGCAAAACCCTTTAAATGAACATTTATAGTCCCACTGACTTAAAGAGCATAATGGCAATATACTTACATACAAGAACATACCTCACCCTATAGATAAACCTTCTTACATGGTCTTCTCTTACCAGTATGGCACTGCTGTGATGGGACGAACAGGACAAGCTTTCCCAACCAGCTGCAAAACAATCTCCTCTGAAGGGCAGGAGCAAGAGGGACTTCACACAAGGCTTTGGTACCAAACATCACCGTCACTGCTGCTGTTGCTCCCTCCCCAGTTTGGTCAGCCTTAGCCACCCCTGCCATTATTAAATTAAGGTTTTCCCCAGCACAGCCAGATTTGGGTTGTAATTTATCTCTTCCTGCAAGGTGGGTGTGCACAGTAGATGCGTGTTGTGTGTATGGCTAGGTGTAATATTCACTGCAATGGTGTGAGAAAGTTTTAATCACAGAGGCTGGGGCTGCTATATGGTGTTTTCAGCCTGTACCTTTCATAGGGCTTTGCTGAGGAAATGGTCATCATTAGCACCATTATCACTGGTGTGGAAAAGGTAAAGGGATGTGTTCACAGTCCACCGGCATACAAGATACACCCAAGCTCAGGTTTTGCTTGCTGCCAGGCATCAAAACCTTTAAGCCCCATCTCAGGCCAGTCCTATCTCAAGCCACAGCTGAGAAAAAGAAATGAACTAGCAGAACGCCGTGACCACTACACCTCACCCTTTGTACAAGTTTCTTTCACAAACAAGTGCCATTTTACAATACTTCAAAGAACTGGAAAATGGGGAGCCTCAGCAGCTTTCTAAATTAGACTAAAAACCTTGCTTTTAGATAGCTAAAGGTAAGTGAGATGAATCTGATCCTAGATTTTCCATAGGACTTAGACAACTAATTTTTTTGTTGTTTTTAGGAGCCATTCAGCTCCTGATGCAGATAATGGCATTAAACAATTCTCAGATCCTATTTCATTCATAATTTTTACAGCATTTTTAATTTAAAAAAATAAATAAATAAAAAAGCAGACAAGGAACACCTCATCAGTAACAGGAAGAAAATGTAAATGTCACTGACAAAAAAAAATAGGAAATTCAGAGTAATCAAAATTATCTTTGATTCTTTTTTTACTGAAGTTAAATGATGCATTATTGTTTAACTTATGCATCCTACAGCTTCTCATTCATTGCAATACCCTAAATGTTATTCAAATGTAAGAAATTTAAGAAAGAATGGCCCTCCAGAATTGAAAACAAAAACCCCGCAGCATTTAATAATATTATAACATGCATTAAAATAAATGCAATTAGTCAACAATGGGGCGGGTGGGAGTGTTACTAAAACTTTATAAAGAAAATTACCTGATATGAAAATATGAATAGCAACTAACAAGTCCATTCTGTATAGATATTATCCAGAAAAAAAAAAAAAAAAAAAAAAAAAAAAGATTTAAACCTATGTTGCTGCTTCAATACTGCCTAATACTAGGAATTGGCAGAAAAACATCTATTCTATGAATAATAGCTCAACAGTCCCAAAGGACATCAATACATGAATAAGAAAAAAAAAAAAAAACTCAAGCCTTTCCAAAATGGTGCTAATGCTCCACTGAAACTTAATTTTATAATTTACTGGCAGTCAAGATGGCAGGAAATAAAATAATTTGCTATATATTCTGCACAACAAACCCCCTGCTTTTCCTGGGAAGGGTAATTATCCCTAAAAAAAAAAAAAAAAAAAAAAAAAAAAAGACAGAAAGAAAGAAAAAAAAAAAAAAGAAAGAAAAAAATACGACATCTCATATTAAGCTAAAGTCTCATCAAGAAGAGAAAGAGTGCCTCATTACATGTAATTACCAGGGAATTAGAAACATCATTTAACTAAATGAGCGAATAATGCTCAGGATATTGAAGAAACTTGCCTGCACTTCTGCAGAGCACTCTAAGTCCCATTACAAAAATTGCACCTCTTTAATGGAATAATTTTAGGCCTTGTCTGCCTTGCTTTAAAAATAAAGAGCCTCAGAGAGGCAGAAAGAGGCTGAAACTACCATAAACAACTGTTGAAAAGAGCTGCAGAGTAGGAGTAGTCTCTACTGGATACCATGATTTAAAATGACTCATAATCTAACATAATCATGAAAATTAAACCTAAGGACTTGGGTGGGAGGATGGGAGAGAGGGAGGGAAACGAATTACCCTTTTTAATTGTACTTACTCAAGACTACAATGTATTTATAATTATACATTATAGATAACGGGTGAAAGATTCTAGGTTAAAGGTAAATCTTGCAGAGAGGGATGAAAGGCTGTGGCATTAGGAGCTGGCTTAAAAACAAGGAGAGATGCATACCCGCCAATTGATACTGACTGTCCTGCAATGCAATTTTTTTCTAATAATGAAGAGTTACTAGGGGAATTAATAAGGGCCACGGTGATGGAGTGTGCACAAACTTCACAGACCGCAACCGCTATTTTAGGAATATCGTCTCTGTCTGTAAAGGTGATTCTGGTGCCGTTAGCAACAAATACAGTCTGGAAAACATTATTTGCCACCATTTTGACACAGAGGTTGAGCTGGTGCCAAAAGAAAGGAGGTTCTCCTCACTGATTTTAGCCAGAGGAATTGTCTCCAAGCCATATAGCGAGTCACCAAAATGAAAAGATCTCCTTTGAGTCCGGAAGGTTTTGGTCAGGGCTTGAATCCTCGCCCTGCCTCACCCCACAAGGAATTAAAACACTCTGGTGACGTTACCACAGGGCCACTCTGAAATCTCTTCAAGCTGATGCAGAGGAAAAGCCCCGTATTTTTAATATAACGTCCTCAGAGAAATGGAAAATGCACAGCAGTGAAACAAGAACTAAGGGGATACAAATAATGCATCATCTGCACCGTGCACGTTTCCTCTATCAACATTTTCATCCTTCATTTCCTTCCCTCCACAAAAACCTCACTGTAGAAATTCTAGGCAAATCAGGGCAGCTGGTTCTTTCCTGTAAACAGTCCCACAGCAGACCAACATATTAACAGAATAAGTACAGAAATAAGAGGAAGAAAAAGGAGCTAGAGCCCCCAAAGTGCTGAATCTGGACATCTCTGCTGGGTACACCAGGATATCAGAAAATTGATCAGTTTTGTTGCTCTCAAGACAAGACATAAAAATTTCAGGCAGCTCACATGGGCTTGGTTTGTAATAATAATAATAATAATAATAACAACAACAACAACAACAACAAAGTTTATTTTCAGTTTTATTTTGGGGGGAGGTTGAAGATGATTGGGAAGACAGTCCAGAAAGAAGTACGTGAAAACATCAGGGTTTTATTCAGTGCCTCAATATCTTGGCCACTTACAAGTTGTACCTGAATTATTTTTGGTTGTGGGAACAGAGGCTTAATGAAACCTTAAATGTTTAAACAACAACAAACTAACAATGGCATGGGGAGGGAGAGTAAAAAGCACTGGAAACAGGTGAAGTGCGGTTTCCCTGCCTGTGGGAGGCATGGGGAGGCCCTTCAAGCACCTCCCAAAATTGCCTGAAATTTTGGTTGCTGCTCAAACGTCACCACCTCAGACCAAAGCAGTGGTGAATGAGGTCCTTAAGCACTCGGTGGGTGTTGAAAACCTAGATCTGTGCTCGCCTGTTGGAATAAGAAGGGCAGGTGGTGGCATTTGAGACCCATATCATCAAAGTGCAGCCTGCAGCACGTGAACCCCTGACTCCATCAAAGGCTGCACATCTCCAGCTCCTGTTTGCAGAAAAGCCAGATTTCCATCCCGTATCACTTGCAAACAACTGCCAAAAGAGGTTTCACCCAATGCTGTATTGATCCAGATATTTTATATAATGGGTACTTCAGCAAAAGACATTGTCCTCACAGAGTAATTGAAGAAGGGAACTGGAGGGTCTTAACCTTAATTGATTTTCTTTTATTCTGGTTTCCTAAGGAAATGAGATTCATGCAATGAAATTGCCTGTGTCTGCCTGCCCCTTTCTCCTCTCGTCCCCCTAATAACTTTGGGGCTGGTCGGACAATTACGGCCAAGTTGGATGGAGGAAGGAGGTCTCAGAGATATCAGATTCCTGCCTTGCTCAGGAAAGCAGGCAGCCAAACAGGGGAGCAGGTGTCTTAATGTTCCCCCTCAGGGAAATCTAGCTGGGCAAAAGCTTCCTCCTGACTGTGGAGAAGTTTGAATCTAAACTTGATTTCTCAGGTGTCTAAGAAGGTTTTGAGCAACCTGGGCTGCTGGGAGGTATCCCTGCCCATGGCAAGGGGGTGAAATGAAATGGTCTTCAAGGTCCCTTCCAACACAAACCACCCTATGATTTTATGATTCTATGAAAAATCAAAAAAAAAAAAAAAAAAAAGTAGAAAATTAGACTTCTCTCTGTGACTCACTGAATCACTTGTTTGCTATTTAGACAAATTCTGTTTTTGTACGGGCAATCTTGACATCACTACAAGAAGGAAAGGAAGAAGAGAAACAAGAGGAGATCAGGAAAGAAATATGACTGAGATCCATTTTTGCACCATCCCTATTGGTTTCTATCTCCATCAAAAAATATAATTCCGAAAATTTCCTTCTCCACCCCATCCTCAAAAATCTCACTTGTAACCCCATTATCTGCCTAATTAAATTCTGGATGTATAAAACTGTTAGACCCATCTTTTGGGAGACTGTACGCTTTAATCACAATTACATGCTGCATATTTCATGATATATATCTTTTGCGTATAATTAGAAATAAAAAATGTAATCCCAAAAAGATGTTTAATAATTTAAATACTGAGGATTTGATTAAAAGCATTCGAGGATTGCAGATGACAGGAAAAGAGCAGCAACTTCATTATAGCCAAGGGAAAAATTCAGGGACATTAAGCTGTTCTTTTATTTTACAAACCAAGCACCACAATCTTAAAAACAAATATTTCAAGCAGGAAAGTATAGATGCATTTCCCCAGGTATATCCCTGTCATTTAATCCGTGGAATAGGACCCAGGATTTTGCACAAACGGCCAGATGTTTCTGTTGAAAAGTTTACCTACTTCTCACCATGTTTCCCTTCAAACTCTCATTAGCAGAAATTCACGTACTCTGGCAGAAGCAGGGCTCTTATCTCACTGCTCAGGCAATGCCTGCAGCACTTCTATAGTGGCCTGCAAACACACAGGACTTCGTGTGAAGAATCAGACAATCCCAACCCCTAAAAATATGTGGATGAAAGCAAAAAAAGCTAAAGTTGTGTTCTCAAAACACACAATTTATGAGAGATATTTATCCTGTCCCAGTAAAACTTGTTACCAGTGGACATCTTTAAGTATTGCAGAGGACAATAGGGATTATAAAAAGTGAAAAATGGTGACAATATATTAAAGGAATTGTCAAAGATCAGGGCTGGGAGCAGGGAGGCCTCTCCCACTGAAAAATACCCCCGGTGCTCATTTCCAAGGAAAACCCACCTGCAGTTCCCAACAACCCTGCAGCGACCCGCAGCATCCCACGAGGCACAAAGCAGCAGCTGCAGCCACTGGCTCCAAAGCAGGACGGGAAATGTCTACGTGGGGCAAGAAATCTGATTTGCCATCAGCAGACGTCAGAGAGGGAGGGGGTTCAACATGGTAAAAAATAAAGGTAAATTGTCTTGATGTCTCCACTATTCTGTCTGCTCCACAGGCTACAACTGTGCAACATTCTTGAGCTTTACAAAGCTGATTATAAATTTCCTACTTAATGCGTCTTAATAACCTTTGGTTTGCAGGGCCTGAATTATACTTTTCTTTTTTTTTTTTTTCTGCCTATGTAGAAAAGTGATGGCATATTTTTTATTATTTTCAAAAGTACCTCTTCTAAAAATGATTGCACTTCCTACCTTCATGCATCTGTTGCAGTCATCCTTCACTATTCACTCAAGTAGTAAATAAAGTAGGTCTCTGTATTCCACTGGCCTCTTTCTATGCCACTTAGCACTGTTATATATCAATACATTAGTGCTAATATATTTTTGTATAAGAAAAAATTGCATTTGAGAAGATTCATCTAAGGATCTTAAGCCTCCTTTAACAATTTGGTCTCATTTACCTTTACACGGAAGCACTGTTTGTTCGATTGACCAAAAATTACATCACAGAAATAAAAAAAGATTAGCTAAAATAACTCCCCATGGTAAGTCTACATCACAGGCAAAAGAAATTAAACCAATTATGTGAGCTCGGATTCAAGAAATCTCTGCTCAGCTCCTGCCTTTGCTCTGCGACAGGGAAATTCACTTCCTCGCTCTCTGCCTTTGTTGACATCTGTGGAATGAGCATACTCCTTCTCTCCCCACCTTTGACTGTCTTATCTATTTAAGAGAGAAAAATCCCAAGCCAGGATCGTTTCTTACGATGCATCCATCCAGTGCCAAGAACAGGGCGATTGCAGTCTTTGCTGCATTGTTGTCACAGCAAACCTGCAGCGCTTTGCAGACGCACGAGCGGGGAAATGCAACCCTCGCGGAGTTTAATTGAATTATTAGGAACACTTTGGCATAAGCGAATAAATTATAGCTTTGTTTTACCTGATGCTCATTACCTTTGTATCAGAGGAAACCGAGTGGCTTCTGTAAGCAAGGAATTGATTAGAATAGATGACTGCTTGCTAGGCTGTAACACACAGGCTGCTCTGAGTCGCCTCCTGACAGCTGATGGTGACCCTAGCTGCAAGCTTAAGCTACAATTATTGTGAGACTGACACAAATTTTGTGTAAATAAGGTATTTATTAATAGTAAGAGTTCAGGGACACTTACGAAATGAACACATACCCTATGGTAAGAAGCGTTCTGGTGTTGCTCACCAGCAATGCCCTGCAGAGCTCTCCCCCAGCACAGCCCCCCAGCAACCACCAGGCCCTGAGGCTGACACCAGTTTTGCTTGTTAATGGTGTTTTGGGCCACAAAGGAAACTAAAAGCCTGTTCAATAATTAAAATGTTTTAAGTAAAACGTAGGAACAAAGCATACTAGTTTGCAGTATGAGACTGATGCCAGGTGAATGAGTGATCAGAAAGAAATTCAGCACTGCAGCCACCAGAGCTGGTTCCTCTCTCGTGCCCCAGGATAAGACCAGCTATAGCCACACCATTCCTGGCAGACAGAGGTTTTTCTTGAAAAATTCCACAAATGGAGATTCTGCAGCTTCCCCCGGCAATTTATTCCCAGGCTTAACCATCCTCACACTTACAAAGTTTTTCCTAATGCCTAGACTAATCTCCGCTGCAATTTAAGCTCATTATGCCTCGTCCCGGTCCCAGTGGACAGGGAGAACAGTTTATTCCCTTCCACTTTGCAGGTAATCACAGGAGACTCTGAAGACCTATTACATCGCCCGTGTTGCTATCATGCCTTAGCGCATTCATGCCTTTTTATCTATAGGAAAATGTGTGATACAGTGAAAAAGAGCCACACACACTTCGAGCATAAGGCATTTCGCAGGACGTCTCTTTAGCATATTAGTTATAAGAGTAACTAGGAGAGTCCAGTATTTGACTTTATATTTCCAAATTCTGCATAACTGAATGTATTATAAAGCATCACTTAAATATTATTTTGAACAAAGAAGCCTGTCGCATTTCAGAGCAAAAGCCACCTTGCGGGAGGACTACAAGTCATATCAGTTGCATATTGACTAAAAAATTACTGGCGTTGTGGTTGTGATTATACTAAACAACATAAAAGCAGCTAATGGTGTAATCACCAGAGCAGATGTCTGCTAGTCAAAAGAAGTAGGTTCTGCTCCAGACCGCTAATACCAATCACGGCTGGTGGACGTGTCATTTAGGCCAGCATTTGCAAAAGCATCTGACGGTAGATGCCCCAAAACTGGCTGTTTCTATCTTCACAGATGCACCAAGTGAATTACTGCCGAACACGGTGACTGCACAACTCCAGCTGAAGAAAACCCTCCGTTTTCTCGAGGCAGCAAAAACTGCTGGGTGCTTACAGAGGCATGAGACAGTTGAGCAGGACGGAGGTCGTGATACCCACACGGCTCCACAAAGGTCATTCTCGATGGCATTGCTCAAGTTTTCGTGTTGAGATAGTTGAGCTCAGAGTGAGGACTGGTTTTGCTTGGGAAAACACACATTTAAAGGACACATCTTTTTACGCATATTTATTATAATTGCAGCGGCAGCACAGAACATCACACTGGAGATGTGGCAGAGCTACAGACCTACGTAGAGTAACCACACACTGATTATTTTGAAGTCCTGGCCCACAGAAAAAGTACACTTACCAGCACACTTTTGTAACGCTCAGGGCACAGGAGCCACTTGGCTTCTAATACCACTGTTACAAGGCTCTCGTGAGAGACAAGCCGTGATATTTTTTCCTGCAAGCAGTCAACGGTGATTGATGACTCTATCAGAATGATGGCTGTGACTCCATGTTTTCTGTATGGCCCTCTACACGGCGAAAAGCAATGACTTAAGGAGCTTTTTTAGATCTCAATTCCTCTGATCAAGAGTCAGTACACCCTCTCTGTTCAGCTGCTTGTCGCACAGGTCCCCAAAGATTTGTGCCAGGATTTTTCTGCCTTATGAACCTTTGCCTTGACCCGTGGTTCTAGAAGACAGCTTTAAAAAAAGGAAGATTAATCTCACCAAAAAAAAAAAAAAAAAAAAAAATCTGTATTCTAACAGCACATATACCTAGTTGGGCCAGGGACAACTGTATCCCTCACCAACTCCTGTTTCTCTCCTCGTATGCCAGGTTGCCTCACTGCTATCTACAGGCTCTAACTACATAAAACACCAACACACCACAACAAATTCTCCTACCATTTTTAAGCCAAAACATAGTTAAATCCAATCTCTCTCCTCCTACGTACTTAAGACTACCTTTGTCCATGGCGGAAGCATGCAGTCCTTAGTGTGTCATTAATAAAAGTTTTTTTTGTTGTTTTTTCCCTGATGCTTACCAATGAAAAATTGCACAGGTGGTATCATTTCCTCACGTTCCATTACAGGTCTACATTGTTAGCCAAACTATTTGGAATTCCTCCCCTCATTCTTTTTTCCCCTACTTTCTTTGGGTGTGACTTCGTTTCCTGTGCTTAATAAACACTTCTGCCCCCTCTCTGTTTCATATATTCCCTTCTTCGCATGAAAACCACCTTTTCATTATTTCCAGCCTAATTCTGCCACCCCACTTTACTTATTTGGACCCATCTTCATTTCAGGTCTCTCTCTTTTCCACAAGCAAGTTCACCGTTGTGCTTCTAAGTATCATCAGAATTCCTTTTTCTGTAGGCTCAGTCCTGTATTCTGCAATATAATTCTGTTCCCATGTTTAGGTCCCAGACCCAAAGCATCATCCCATTCCTCCCAAAAATCAATAAATAAAAACACACCAAGATACTATCACTCCCCAAGCTGACATCAGGTGTTTAACCTTTGCCCAGCATCCTGTAGTCATTAACCCTCAATGCAAAAAAGCCAATGAAAACTGGAAGAAATAGGGATGGTGCACATCTAGCAGAGCAGAGACTGGGCGCTACTGTAGAGAGGGCATTTTAATTCAGGAAGAAAAGATCTTTGTTTTCAAACCTATCACAAGCAGTTGATACTATCAAGGAATTCATCTCTAGCTCATGACAAACTAGAACACATTCCACACACAACTCATTTACTATCTCTACCTGTTAACAGCTCAAGCTTGTTAGCTTTCTGTACAAAGTCCGGCTTCCTCTCCCTCACCACCTTCTTTGGAATGATCTGTTACTCTTTCTGTTGACAAGTTTGTTTTCTTGCAGGTAATAAAGTACTCCCACTGGCTATACAGGCACTGATATCTCAGAACAGAAGAAACTGGAAATGTAGCATGAATCTAATGACCATTCTTTTCCAAAATACCCACACCTTGATCATCTTTGGTAAGCCTCGTGTAGGAGTCACATTTTGATCTGCCTATGATCTTGCTATTTTGATTACAGATTAGACTTCTTACCGTGTAGCAAATGAGACACGGAGGGAAACAGCACACTTGCATGGTTTTCAGATCCATTCTTACCCGTTTCTTTTCTACCTTTCCACTTGTGATGCTCCATAAATGCTGAGCTACCAGGTCAGACCGGCAGACTTGGAGCAGACCTCTCCACTGTAGGTGGAAATTCCCCATTTGTTTCCCTCTACCCTCAATTTTTCCCAAGCATCATTAATTTTAGGCTTTTATGTAGTACATGAAGAGAAAAATAAAAAGAAAACAACCAGAAGTATCATGTGTTTCAGTTCTTTCCTCCAGAAACAGTTAATGGTTCTCCAGTACTAATCAAGCCATTGAGACAAACTGCTACTTACTCCTAACACAAATTCGTGGCCCTGTGAAAACACTCTCTAGAGAGCCAAAATCCCCAGGGAAGGAAGGTAATCCCAGTTTGTCTCACTAGACAAATGTGAAAGGTTAAGAAATTTACCATAAGAAGTATCTAGAACTTGAGAATACTGGTAGGTTAAAGGTTTGGCTTTAATGCATACTTCATAAAAAGATTACACAAAATATTTTCAAAAACCTAAGTATATTTATTGAGCAATAATAAGACAATTGCAAATTTTCATAAAAATGGTACTACAAGATGCAGTGAGTTGCAGAAAGATATATGCAAAGTTGCCTACAGTTCTGAACTACTTCAGTGACAAGACAGCACATAAAGAAAACAATTATAAGCAGGAAAGTAACAATGGACTAGGACACAGTACAGCATACAAGCAAAAATTTCTTCCTCAAAAATAGCTTCAGCACATAGACTGTTCTTCCCACTTCTACTCTTTTAGCTCAGTCTTGTTAGCAGGTGGGCAACTCTTTTGTAGAGAAGAGAGATCACCAGAAGTCTAAGTAGACCTGAAATTTAAAAAAAAAAAAAAAAAATGCATTTCAGCAAGCAATTTTCAGAGTAATCATAAGGAGGTAAAACATTCAACATTTTAAAATGCAGAAATATGTTTAAAATGCAGAAATATATAGGCTGTACTAAATTATTAGGTATTGTATTGGTAATCAAAAGCCTGACCTTGCCAAGTTTTCTTTATATCATATGGCACCATCCTGATGCATTTAACAATTCATTGTGCAGAAATGTTAAGTGATTTGACTTAATATGCAAAAAAAAAAATCACTATGAAACAACTAAAACTACTAGCCTTCTGTGTTAAGTAACTTATTTTTAGAGCAAAACAGAGATGAGACACTACTGCAACATTTAAATATATGCATCATTCTTAGTGCCCTAAGGTTGGCACAAGCAACTTATAAATGTCAGAAAAGCATATAAACCTTGTTAATGTTTTCAGAAATTCATTTAAAGATAGAAACAGGTCCAAAAAGATGCCTGTCTAAATGCATTGCAATTACGTTACAATTATTTTCCAAATACACAGATATGTTCTGTCTTTTCTCAGCTCATTACTGACTCAAACAATTTGCCCTTCTGGGATCAATTGTTTGCTAATAAATAATTGTTTACAGTCACAGAATGATATTAAGGAGTATTCTTATTAGTTTTCCTTCTACAGCCTAATAAGATTCAAAACTAGCTGATTCCCAAGAGTCTAACCTTAACCTTGCTGTGTTTAACAGCCCAGGAAATGATGAACCATCTGTTTCAGAAAATAATGGAGGGCCAAGAGGAAATATTGTTTAATTGTAGATTAACCTCCTCATACGGCAGAATGAAGCATCTACAGAATTAGCAACCATAACTAGCAATGAACAAAAATAACTGAAAGCAGCTCTTACTATTACAAGCCCAACAGCAGCAAGTATTCTTGCATCACCTCTTTTTTGCTGAAATCCTCCCAAATGTGTGTAACAAATAGAACCTGATCGTTAACATGACTCTGAAAAATCACCTTTGGATTTATTTTAAATGAGGAAGCCATAGAAATAAATACTGGAACGGTTATGAATTCAATTTTTCCTTGAGTATCAAAGCCATTTTAAAACAAACATCTCCAAGGTAGAGATGGTGTGTTTATTCCTTTGTAACTTTCACCTCACATCTCTACAGCGAGAAAATGGCTGCTCTGAAGCAATATGCAAGTCACTGGGGGAAGGGGGGAAAATGTTCTTGGTTTTAATTTAAAGAACTTTGATCACTTATGCACGGCTACTGATGTAGCTACTTATGATAACAGAGACAACCAGATAAAATGTAAGATGGTTTGGGCACTAAAACAGAACAAAAACAGTAACAAACCACAGGAATTTAAAAATAAAAAATACCTATCCTGCACTAGCATAATGAAAAGCAGTGTAATTCTGCACCGTGGTGGCATTTTTTCTACGTAACGCTCATTCCAAAAAAAGCTTAACAGAAACCTTTTACCTCCATCAATCAGTTTGCCCCATTTTGACAGCAACAATGATAGAAAAGTGTGTTATCAGAGGGCTGCAGCCAACTCCAATACAGAGGAATCGAGAAAGCTGTTCCTTGATTTTACACAACCTTCCCAGCACAGTAGCTAGATTCACTTCTGACTGAGGCAGCTAGGTGCATACTCAGCGTCTAAAGATTTCATTAATTCTAAGTTCCAAATATCCAAACACTGTAACATTTACTCAAATAAATTATTCTTGAATTCTTCACTTAATTCTTGAAGCAATGAGCTAGCAATAACTCCACAGCTTCATATAATAGCACCTATTCAGAAAGGATAAGAGTTTGACATTCTTCTCCTACTAAACAACTAGGCACAATTTTATCCATCAGACGTCTATCAACCTACGGATATTGAAAGCTTGGGCGAACAAGATAAAATCAAAACCAACCCTACTGTCAAGCTGCACTATCTACTGGCATCAATAATGCTATTCATGAATTTAGGAAAATTAATAAATCTTGGGATGAATGCTCAGAAAGGCTCAAATACAGGTGAAGCATACTCACTTAGGTTTTGTTTCTGCATCTGTCACTTGGCGAATATAGATACCATCTTCAGGATGTTCAATGTCATCCATTTCATACATATATGAAGAAGCTATTGCAAGGGTAGTTCCATCATTGCTGAAGGCAAGTGATGCTATGCTCGTGGGATACCGATGGAACTGACACAGACGCTTTTTATTAAATGGATCCCAAATATTTACAAATCCATCAGAACCACCTGAAAAATAACGTTTTAAAAAACTGTAAATGATAATTGAGAGAATGGCAGTAGAGACACAGTAAAGAAAGAAAGAGTATTGATACACTAAAGAAAAAAATAAAGCTACACAGACTTACTCTGTCAAAACACAGGATTATACAGTCACATTATTTAGTAGAGAGCACAATGACTACTTCCTGATGTCTGTTAAAGGAATTAACTCCCACTACATCAAACAATTTAAAAATTAAATGCTCAAAGCAAGAATACAATTCAAAGGCTTAAAAAATAAGGCATATGAAGTAAAGGCCTGGTAAATCAGAACTATAGGAATTGAAGCAAGTGTTACAAAAAAAAAAAAAAAAGAATATCTACTCTACCTGTAGCAAACGTGTTGTGGACGTTATGGAAAGAAATAGCATTAACTGGATAAATCTGCTCAATATTGTTCTCCTTCAAACGATGACATTTGAATGCATATTTCTTCTTCTGTATTTCTGGACTTGGATCCAAATACTCCACTGCAACACGACCTTCAATAGAACTCAAAACATAACCCTACCAAAGAAAATTGACATATGCATATTAGAATTCAGTAAATAGAAAAAAGACTGCCATACAACTTACCTTATAACCCTCTAAATTCAAATAAATGACACATAAATAGTCTTAAATATACACGTAAATAGTGTATAACAAGTGGTTTATTTTGTTACCACAGATCCATGGAATTAGCAATAGAATCTGCTTTTGAGAAGTAATGCAGAAAGCTTTCCAAGAGATTTTTATTGTACCCTAAGTTTGAGCTTATGGCGAGGATTTTAATTACCCCTGCAGATCCAAATGCAAGTTGCTATGGGGGAAAAACATTAACAGTTAAAAGCCTTCCAAAAATTTGTCCACCTATCCTCCTGGGCCTAAATATCTTAAATATTATAGATACTCCGACTATTTAGTTTCAGAATTATATTATATTGAATTAAATTCAGAGCATTAAACTAAATGCTTGAAGTTACAATAGCATTTTTGGTGACACTGATTATAAGGGTGTCCACGCATCCAGTTCCTTACAGCCCCTTAGAGCAACTTGATGTTTTTATTATAACTTCTGACTCAAGCCCATAAGCGATCTTTTCAGAAAAAGGATTATAATGCTATCTAGCTACAGCAAGCTTCTTCAAAATCCACAGCACAATATAATCTGGAAGATCAATTTGTTTTACTACAACTGGAACTGAAAATGCAAGGAGTGTTCATGCCAGTTCAAGAACAAGTAACTAGGTCTCCCAGTGTCTGTACCAGAATCATGTACACTGGAAAACTCTCTTCTAAATTAGTTCTTGCTTTTGCCAGAAAAAGCAAGTCTTGCTTTACTTAAAAAAAAAAAAAAAAAAAAGCTAGAAATACCACAGATACACCATGCTAACCTGCATGGAACAGCTCTACAATCAGCTCAATTGTACAATTTGCCCTAGATAACAGAACATGGATACTTAAGTGCATGACACAGTCAGACGTGAGAAAATTCAAAAAAAAAAAAATTCACATTCATCTAGTTTTAACCCTGCCTCTGTTCACATCCTGTTGAAGAACCCAGGGCTACAATGCATAAAGGCTGCTGAGCAAAGTCTGTCTTCACCTTTTCTACTGCAACTTTGTGTGGATTTGGGGTTTTTTGTTTGGTTGTGTTTGTTTTTTTTTTAATTTGGAAGACTATGTATCAGCATCGTAATGCATTAAATAAGCAATTTGAAAAAGGAGACAAAAACTGAGAAAAGGTAAAAATAATGTGCTGGTAAGTCAGTGGCAAACATTTCAAAGTTATGCTATATTCCAAAAAGTTTACCTGGAGCAAGGAGTCTCAACACCATTTTCTTTCCTTAAAACTGGATTATGAAATTTGAAGACCAGAAGTATTTTTAAAATGAGAGAACCAGTAAGCTTAAAAGAGATAAGTCACCATTTTTCCTGAAGAACATGCCACAGAAATATAATTGCTGAGATGGTTCTCATACCTGCTTATTTGGAAACGCTCTGATACAGCGGGTCTGATACTTCAGACTTGATTCTCTTCGCTGCTGAACGTAGCCCATGTTCCGCAAATCCCACACCAGCACTCTCCGACCTGCAGTCCCCACAATTAGTCTGTCTCCAGACACAGAAAGCGTGTACACCTTTTCAGAAGAAAATGACAGTATTTAACACTTATTAGTCTGGATATCCATTGTTCATTATACACAATAAGATGTCAGCAACATGCAATACAGGAAACAAGTAACATGTGCAATGAAGCGTGTGGCTCTAGATTTCCCTTTTGCTTCAATTTATAACACAAATTTAGAACAAACTGTAGTAGTGTGCAGTTAGTTACTTATTAAAAAGCAGATGTAGCACTTCAAAATCTTACACCTTTAATTCTACACCTAGCACATACCTTAAAACCAAACCCAATGCAGCATCATACTCCGTAAGACTAATTTACAAAAGCAACATCAACAAAAAAAGAAGTGAATATGCACCTGTAAAACTCTAAATTTCAAGCATATTCATTACATTACCAACCTGGAGACTCTGAAATCTAAACAACCTTCCACTCATGAGATTTCTTCTTTTTGTGGGTATTACATTCTAAATGCTACATGTGTACAGAAGAATATATGTATAACTCACAAGGGAAATTTGTACTATTTGAGTTTTCCTAAAAAATTATTTAAGTATTAAACTTACTGGATAATTCAAGGCAAGAAGATGATATGTACAAAGTAATGGGTGAAAAGGAAGGTGCAGATTTTATCTTTGCTTGATATGCACATCTTGCATTATCCACTATCCAATCATGATGGTGTAATTTAGTCCTATAAAACCACATTTGTTTTTCCTTTATCTAGAAATAGTTTCTTTTTAGACAGAATACTTCAAACTGTATTTCATGTTAATAAAGAGAAATAAATTGCAAATAATTTATTAAAAAATGGTAGTTTGTGTACTTCAGTAAAGCTAAGTGAAATTGACTGGAGAAATATGCTTGATACCCTTAAAAAAAAAAGCAATCCACATCTTGGAATTTTTGCTCTACTCCAAAAATTGGCGCAGAGGTTCTAATTTTTATTTTTCAAAGTTCTCATTAAAATATCCAGCATATAAATCACTCAATTCCTAACTCTTACTTGTGATGTTGTTAATCTAAGTTTAAAAAAAAATAGTCAAAAACTCCGTACTACCAAACAACAAATTGTTGATACACAAGCAAGATGGAATCCAGCTACTCCCAGCTGCCCTGCCACTGAGCTGCTCACAAGAGCAGGCTATCAGGGCAAGCTTTTCAAAAGTGATCTAATGCAGCTGAACACATAGGCAACAGATACTGTATATACCTCTGAAGAAGAATGAAAAGCATAAAAGATCTGGTATCCTGCCAGGATTCGATTTACCTCTGGCACGTACTCGTACAATTTAACTCAAGCACATAGTTTCATTTTCTGATTTTCTGATAAAGTCCAATAAAGCTATTTGGTTCTGGTAAGTCCACACCAAAATATTAGAAAAAACAACTTGTTTCTTGGTGTACTATAAACATTTTTGGCAACTAATTTATAAGTTAAAAATAAATATGAAGCTATCAGCTACCTGACAGGTCCACATACGCAAAAAAAAAACTCCCTTTAGCCAATCTACATTCACTAGGCTTGCATTACTGCTCTAAACAAACTGCAATTATTGAATTTCCCTCTCAAGACTGATGTCTGAAGATAAGAGATGTCTTAAATGCTTGTGTAAGAGTAGCCTAGAATTTCTGATGACCCCAATTGCCAAATCCCATTTAATATATAAAACAGACTTTAAGCTAATAGTAGTTAAACACTAACATTTTCAGATCTCCCTTGCTGTTGATGAAAAATTTATCCAAACATGTTATCATATAAACAAAGTGTTTGTACACACGTACAGAAACAAAGGCAAAGAAGAACATTAAATATCTTAAATCTTCTTTACAAACTGATGTCACACCTGTACAGCGAGTATTCTTTCTACACCACACAATCATCAATCAAATGAAACCATTGTCATGCAGTTGAGTAGGTGTACACATTTATCAAAGGCAGTATTAAAAAAAATGACATAATGAACCTCGCTGAGCCAATAAGCAGCTTGATTCACTGTGGCTGTCCGTTATACGATATTCTGTCGGCAATTCATCACAGTTCTTTACATGCTACATACAACTATAAATCAAAACTAGAAATAATGCAATTACTTTATTCTGAACAAAGGTCTTGCCAGAAGTAGATTCGGCTATGTTGTGACAAAAGTAATAGCTATTTAGATGCAACGGGGATCGTAAGGATGGCTCCTATCACTTGACAGTACATTGTGACAGAGCTCAATAAAATTTTAAAAAGGTATAGGCAGAAAATATTCACATGCAAAATTAACCAGCAAGACAAACTATGTTTCACAAGCTAGGAGAAAGGCAGGAATTTTTTTCTATAATTCTTTCAGTGACACTACTGTAAGTAGTATAAAGATTAGCAAACCGTATTGGCATTAAAAAAAAAAGTTTAAGAAAATATATTTTACTTCTCTTTGTCTCTCCTCAGCACAGAGGATTTTAATACTGGATGAATGTCTGAATTTACTAGACATTAGTGCAATGACAGGTAAATTACAATACAAGCAATTACAATTCAACTTCTGAGTACTAGTCAGAAACTAAAATTTTAATTCAGGAAAAACACACACCTTCCTACTGTACCTCTACATACATTTCAAAGCAACTGGACTTGATTACTGCCAGGACCTTATGTCCAAAAGAGTTAATGCTTAAGGAAATCACTGAGTGCACATTACAACAGTCAAGCCAACCATTAACAAGGTAAGACAAGAATATCAATGGTTGCCTCAATTTCACATGCTGTTTTTGTTAGGATTTCTCTCCTCAAACTTGTTTTAAATTGTAAGATTTTTTCTATCCAGACTGCAAAGAATTAAGTTTCGCTCCTACTGATGAAAGCATAAAGCCTTAATCTAAAATTGTAACATATTCTGAATATTAGTATTTAAATGCAACATTTATATGCCAGTTTACATATTTGAAAAGTTACTTCTAAACTTTTCAAATTTACTTCTACATTTAGAAGTAACTTTTCAAATTGAGCTCAGTTTAAGAGCAAGCCTTGTATGGCTTGTTCAAACCTGTATGACAACCACTCCCTGGATATATTACTGAACGCTTTACCTGGGACGCAGTATCCAATCCATACCTTTTCTGGTTGAGAGAAGGTTCCTGCATTACAAGGTGTTCTGGGATCCCACAGCTTAACTGTTTGATCCCAGCTTCCAGTCACCATGACATTCACTTCTGGGCAATACTCAACACATCGGATGGGTGCATCATGGCCACCAACAAGGTTTTCTGTAAGAAAATACAACTTACAGTAACTTCATTGGCTCCACAAGCAGTCAGCATAAAGACTTTTTAAAATAAATTCTTAAAAATACACATTACTGCAGTACAAATGTGATATTTTCTGGCATTCCCATGGATATAGTGAAATGCTAGGAGCTGCTTTAAAGATGGTTCAATCTTCAGAATTACAACTATTGCAAACAACAGAAAAGAAATTTAAACTTATGTCTCTTTATATTATGAAAGGATATTAAGAATTTTAGGCAGCGACACAAAGATCTTCAGAAGTAGAGTTTAGTATCCAGTATCAAATATCACCACTTGTGACGCAGACACTAACATAGAAAACAATTTAAACTTGTGTATATACTAATGTTATGCAAAAATAAAGTGATTTAATATTTTTATTAATTTGTGGTAAATATAAACATCTCTGATAAGTCACCTAGACTAAAATTACCTTTTTATTTTGTTACTTTACTTTGCACACAAGTTGTGAAGCCTGGCTATTGGCTAGTTCTAGCAACTAGATTTGTATCAGGCTGATAAGCGCTTTTCTCTTTCACGCATTTACACACAGAAAGAAGTTAGACAAACTAGCTCCATAATTTTCAACAATGAGGCACTGTGCTTTGCTAGAGAAGAATGTAATATAAGGTCATGAAGTCTGACAAAGCAAAAGCTTTAAGTTCTCTCTGCCATTTTGTCTAACTACAAGCCTTTAAAAAATAACACGCTCAGTTTTAGGACAGCTCAGCTAATTGCCCAGATGTGAGACACAGCGGCCTGCAGCACAGCAGGATGCAATAATCAGAAATCCCATTCAAGATGTCCTCTAACAAGCACCTACCCAACTTTCTGGCAAAGCACCAAACCCTGCCATCCTGCTAGATGGCACTAGGAAGGAAATGCCAGGAACCATCAGCAGGATGAGTATTTAACTGTTTCCTTCCTTTCCATTTTCATCTTAAAATTAGGTAGGAAAAAAAAAAAAAAAAAGAAGAAAAACACGTGCAAAATGCCTCAATTAGTATTAATCACTAGGAATGTTTAGTTCCAGCCCTTCTGTTAAAGGTGTTACAGCACAATCTTCAATTACACAGTAAGAAACACTGCCTTGTTCAGTGCCCTTGACAGATTTACCATGGCAATCAGAAAGGGCTGCGTGACTCCTGAGCACAATGACAACTTAAAGCAAGAGGACTATTAATAAATAACTAAATAGCTACTGCTTAAAGCAAGTATCTCTCTTAAAAAAAAAGAAACATTTCATTCTTGGAAGTGTGTCAATCTGAAGCTCAGGTCAGTTGTTTCAAAGAGACCATTTACAAAATTCCATCTGCTCACCTTGGTCCGTGTTTAGATCGTGCATTTTCAGTTGCTGATCTAATCCTCCACTCCAGGCATGGGTAGGATCCTATTAAGCAAAAAAATTCACCTTATGACATGCACTACGTTTCTCTTGGCCGCTGTACATTTAATCGCCTAGGCACATTCAAAAAAGGACTTGTTTGCAAGATTTTTGTGAAACTATAAACCATGTGAGAACCTGTGTGTTGACCCACGGTGTGATTCTAGCTATGTGACAAAATGTTAAGTGAAAAAAGCACAGTTAAAAAATTAAATTGATCCTTACAACATTCAGTAACACAAAGATGAAGTCACTGGAGGACATATACCACAATACAAAGCAAGAGAAAACACACATGCTATTTGAAACACTCCATTTCATGTTATTATACATAATAAATAATAAGCGAAAACAATGCCACTGATTAACTAAAGAAACATTCTGAAACATATTTCAAGACCCACACATTAAAAATACAGAAACAAATGTTTGGTAAATGGCTCATTTGGAACAATGCTGTGTTTCCAAAACAGCCCAGTATGAGAAGGTTAAAAAGATAAGAGTAATTGGCTGTGGGCATTCAGCGTGAACAATGATTTCTGGGTACATACTACTCTAAGAAACACGCAAACAATTTACCACATCATTGGAAAAACAGCATAAACCAGCTGAACTTACTTTTATCTGCCACTTCTATGAGAAGTAAATTATTTGTGAGCCTGCATCCTTCGCAGGAAACGTATATTTAGAACAAACATGTTTGTTAAAAGAATAATCAGCAGAAGCAAACTATTCTTTTAGACCTAGATTTCAGGTAGGAAGTATGCCTTTAATTTCATGGACTAACAATTTAACATGTGCACAGTAGATTTATAAAATAAAATAGCATGCACTTACATAAAAGGCGCAGTCAAGGACAGCCCCTGAATGTTGGTATTTGAGCCGCATGGTGTTGGCAGGAACATCATAGAGACGGACAGTGGTGTCCCAGGACGACACGAGCAGAAACTGGGATGTATTTGGACTGAACTTGACTGATGAAATGCCATCATCTGGAGTTTGATTTAGCTTGAACTCGTTTGATCCTGTCATCTGAAGACAGTAAAGCGCAGATATATTTTAGCGGAAACAAGAAAATAAGCCCAGAGAGTTAGCTGGCTTACAGACGCATCCTAAAGCTACTTTAAAAGAATGCTGGAAAGTTTCTTAGTCTTTACACAAAGTGCAGAACACACAGATTGCTCACAAAGTCACAAAATTGAAGACACTTATCACTAATACCTCAATGAATTCCTCCCCATACGAAAAACTTTAAAATTTAAATACCAAATACACTATAGAGTAATAATCATAAGCTTCTTGTACTGTTTACCTATAAATCTAGATTATTGCCATATATTCCCACTACACCGTCTAGGCAGTTATATATTTTTTAAAGTATTTATAAATTATTCTGAGACTGAGGAAGTTTTAAAAACAACGTGCAGGCAGGAAAGAATCTGATTTGAAAACTCAAAAAAAAGTGTTCCTGATTCCATGTGACTTTCCTGATCTTCCAAGAACTGCAATTGGACAAAACGTCAAATAGTTTCTGGTTTTCTGTAACCTTCCAGTACTTCAGCTTCCTGAAGTGCTACAAAATACTTCCATTGAATAGCTTTAAGACTTTTTTTCCTAAGATAGTTTTTTTTTTTTTTTTAAAAAAAAAAAAAAGTAATATAATAGAGGAAAACCATGCTTCGTGGGATACCAAAATGCAAAGCAAATATGTAAACGTGATGTAATAGGAAAAACAGATCAAAAATTTACTGACAGATCAATGACTCTGAAGGCAACTGTCACAGTACACAGGACTAGTTAGTTATACACACACACAAAAAAAAAAATACAAGTAGAGCTGAGGCTACAAGCAGCAACTATCAGCTGGTAAGCCAGTGCAAACCTTACAAATGCTCTGGATGAGGAAACTGTTTGTTACATGCACACCAACAAAGCCTCCAAACCTTTTTTAATGCTTTCTAAGGCCTTAACAGCACATTTCCTTTTCTCAAAAAAGGGCAGAGAAGTGAATTAGCTCTTTCTGTAACACTATCATTTCTGGCTTTCTGTGTACAAATGCAGACGTGAGATTTTGAGAATGAAAATGAAGAGAGACTGAGTAGGTGAAATAAGACGAGGTTCAAATGTAGCACACTGTGATTGTCAGCAACAGCCATCAAGCTGTACAGTAACGTAAGCCCTGTACATTCTTACACTACAAAAAATTCCTGAGGGGAAACTTTGGTAAAGACATCCTTCAAAAAAAAAAAAAAAAAAAAAAAAAAAAAAAAAAAAAAAAACCACAGGCAGAAACCCACACTACAACTACTCAAACATTCAAACATGAAATGTGAGCATAAGCACTCTTAAGAACAGGAAATAAAAACTACATTCCTAACCCCTTTTTCAGCTCTGTTGGGGAAGTACTTGGCTGTACTCAGCCACACATCTGGAGAACTCGGTGCACATACTGATATTTAAACTCTAGTAAAGGATTCATCAGCATCTTTGTTACCGTTTGAGCAATTAAATGTACATCGGTGATAATTTCAGGTGGATGCGCAAAGACACAAAAACTAAAGGAATCAGGGACTGGGAGGACTTTATTGGACACGCTAAAAGCCTCGTCTACTCAACAGAAAATTTAAGAAACGAGTGTTTGAGGTGTCTGCTACAACAGTTACAAACCACCCATAAAGCAAACAAAAAGCAGCGATACAGAATACGAAGAGACATGAGAGACCCCGGAGCTATTTTTAATCCAGAAAAAACGGTAAATTAACAACATCAGAACGCAAAGATACCCTACCTGTCACCCACCTTTACAGAAACCACACACAAATCGCACGGGTTTCAGGACCGCAGCTTACTCAGGGGCTGATCTCCACGGAACACCGCGCCCCCCCCTACCCCAACTGAACCCCGACCCACACCCCGAGCACGGCAGCCTGCTCCTAACACCGGCATTACACACACAGCGCACGGAACCCCCCCCAGAGCCCCCCCCCGTGCCCCCGGTACCGTTTTCATAGTGCCGGGCTCCTCTCGCCGCCTCCGCGGCCGCTCCCTCGTGCAGCTGCGAGGCGCTGTAGCTGTGGCTGTGGCGCTGCCGGTGCCCGGGCGCTGCTCGGGGCCTGCGGGGAACGAGCGGGGTGAGGGGGGGGGGGGGGGCGGGCGGCCGGGACCGGCCCTGCGCAGGCCGCGGCGGCCGCTCCGCCTCCACAGCGACGCGACCGGACCCGGCGGCCGCCACCAGGGCTCGGGATGAGCCCCGAAGCCCCGGAGCCCACCCCCGAGGCCCCCGAACCCACCCCCGGCCCCGGCGCCCCCTCCCCGGCCCCCGCGGCCCGGTCCCGGCCCCGCTGCCTCCCGCCCCTCACCTCACCGCCTGCAACTGCCGCCGCCGCCGCCGCTCTGCGCACGCGCGCCGCCGCCGGCCCCTCCCCATTGGCCGATTCGAAAGGCGGAAGCGCGCGCGGCGCGGCGCCCCGCCGCGGGGCATGCTGGGGAGTGTAGTCCGCGGGGGGATAGCCCGCCCGGCCCGGCCCCATTAGGGGAGAGAGATCGGGGGGGGGGGGGGGGCGGACAGAAAGCAGGGCCGCGGCCCCCCGCCCCGAGCCGATATTTGCGATATTTACGATATGTCTTACCATATTTATGATATTTCTTACCATATCTATAATATTTCCTGCGATATTTACGAGTTTTCTTACGATATTCAGAGATTTTCTTACGATTTCTATGCTCTTTCTCAATGCATTTACGATATTTTAACGATATTCGCGATATTTGTTTCGATATTTACGGCTTTTCCCGTATTTTCGATATTTTTTGCGATATTTATGAGCTTTACAGGCCAGGATTAGCAGCTTACAATATTGATCTCCATAGGGAAAGAAGCACCCCTCGTCCCTTATCACTTCCACCCTTTGGCCACCTCTTCACCTCCTCTCTTCCCCCAGCCTTTTTTTCATTTATTTCTCTATTTTTTGTTCATTTTTTGTTTTTTTTTTTCCCCCCCTTTCCCCCCAAGTCGTGCCCGGTGCCCCCCCACCACCCCCCCACCACCAGCGCTTCGGAAACACGCGGCCGGGAGCTGGCAAATTTACAAACGAGGCTTAAAACGTTTTATTTCCTTTAAAAATATGTACAGATCTGAAATAACGCTTTTTTTTTTTAGTTTTTAATAATTAATTTTCTTTTCAAGTGGCAGGACGGCGGAGAGAGGGAGGGGAGGGGGGGCACACACAGGAGCCATGAGGCTGCGTCAGGCCGCTTGCGCCCCGTCGGGGCCCCCCATTTCGCCCCTCTCCGAGCTCCCCCGGGGCAAACGGAGCTGGGGAAGGGGCCGTGGAGCCCCCCCAGCCCCGACCCTTTGTGCCTGGAGCTCCCCTGCCAGGAGCTCCCCAGCCTGGAGCCCCCATCCCCGAGCCACCGGCGGGGCGGGAGGCGCTCAGTACTCGATCTTGTTGTAGAGGTTGTAGAGCGGTAAGGCCGAGAGGTTGCTGCCGGGGTAGTAGAGGGGCGCTGGGAAGGCGAGGGAGCGTGGCACCGGCACCCTGAGGAGCGAATTGTCCCTGAACACCAGCGGCATCCCCACCAGAGTCTGAGCCGAGGCGTGCGCCATGTTGGCGGCCTCCAGCTCGGCCGAGAGCTGCCGCTTCCACTTGTTGCGGCGGTTCTGGAACCACGTCTTCACCTGGGTCTCGGTCAGCTGCAGGCTGGAGGCCAGGCAGGCCCGCTCCGAGCTGCTCAGGTAGCGCTTCATGTCGAAGGTGGACTCCAGCTGGTACACCTGGCTGCGGCTGAACACCGTGCGCGTCTTCTTCTTGGCGGCTCCGGCCTGCCGGTCCCCGCCGTCGCGTTGCCGGTCCCCGCAGGAGGGCGAGGAGGGTCCCAGCGGCTTCTCCTTCTCCTCCTTAAAGTCCTGCTGTGAGGGCGAGAGGAAAGGCGGCCGCTCCGCGCTGCCCGCCGCCGCTCCGCTCCCCTTGCTGCTGCCTGCAACAGAGCCACAGCGCGGGGGTCGCACGGTGGACAGCACCGGTGGCACCCCCCCGACGGCACGGGCACCCCGATGGCTAAGGGGTGAGAGGAGCCCTGGGTGATCAGCCGCTGTTCCCGGTCCCAGGGGAAAAAAAATAAATGGTATAATGCCAGGGAGGCTGTCCTATAGGTGTCCTGTCGTTATGGGGTCGGAGGGAGGATGGAGGGAGAGGTGGAGGGGTGAACGGATGAAGGGTGGAAAAAGGGGTGGAAGGATGGACTGAGGGATGAAAGAAGGGATGGAGGGGGGGATGAAGGGGTGGAAGAAGGGATGAAGGGGTGGATGGAGGGATGGAAGAAGGGATGGAGGGGTGGTTGGAGGGATGGAGGGGTGGATGGAGGGATGCAGGGGTGTATGGGGGGGATGGATATGCCCACCCCGCCGAAGGCAGCAGGGTACCAGGCTAGGGCTGCCTCCCTTCCCGCCGCGAGCCGCCAGATCTGGCTTTATAGCCCCGCATTTCACAGGCCGTTTAGCCAGAAATAATGCTGAAAACAAACACCTCTCTTCCCCTTCCCCGAGCGCTGTAAATAAGCCGCATGTGAGCAAACGGAGCGCTGTTAGCCGTCACATCGAGCGCGCCCCTTCGCCGGGGAGAGGAGAAATACCCCAACCGGGGCGGCAACGAGAAGGAGGAGGAGGAGGAGGAGGAAGAAGGCTCCTTCCCCCCTCGGCCAAGGACGCCGCAAATCCGTTTTGCCCCGAAAGCAGCGGGGCTGCGGCCGTGCCCCCCCCCTACACACACACATCGAGGGCCGGGCGGGGAGGCCCCGGCCGCTCCGTCGAGGTTCCCCGGTACTCACTGAGGCAGGTGAAGCCGGCGGGCCGGTGCTTGGGGCACGTTTCGGCGGGGCCGTGAGCTTCGGGGCAGAAGCAGCCGCGGTGTTTCCAGCTCTCGTCGGGCTCCTCTTCGTCCGAGGAGAGGGACGGGTTCCTGGCTCGGGGGGGCCAAGCCGCAGCCTTGGTGCCGGCCGCCCGGGG
Source organism: Netta rufina (assembly GCF_964035555.1). Lineage (NCBI taxonomy): Eukaryota > Metazoa > Chordata > Aves > Anseriformes > Anatidae > Netta > Netta rufina. The sequence goes on along the minus strand of NC_140130.1, from coordinate 33,320,079 downwards.
GCCGTCGGTGCCGCCGCTGCCCAGGATGGACTGGATGGTGAAACTGGAGACGGGAGCAGCGGCCGGGCAGCACTTGCTCGGGTCTTCTTTGCTGCTCATCCTGGGTTCATAAGAAAGAAGAGGAGGAAAGCTCTCGCTTTAGAGGAGCTGGAGGGGCCGGGGGAGACGGGAGGAGGGGGGTGAGGGGGAGCCGGGAGCCCGCTCCGGGCTGCCGGGGGGTTTCTTTTGGGGGGGTTTTCGGCGTGCCTTTGCCGGCTCTCCCCGCGCCTGCCCAGGCGGACTGCATGCTCCTTCCCCCGCGTCCCTATTGATCTGCGGGCGGCGGGCGGCGGGGCTTCATTTGCATGGAGGTGGCCTCCGCAGCGCCAATCACGGCGGCGACGGCGGCCGCGGAAAGTTTGGAAAGCCGCGGGGGGCCGGGGGGGGGGACCGGGGGAGAGCCGGGAGGGAACGGGGCTGGGGGGACCCCCTCCGGCTGCGGGGGCTCCTCGGAGCCCGCCGGGGCCTCCGCGCCCCCCGACGTGGGGGGAGAGGGGGACGAGGGGATGGGCGGCTTGCGGGTGCCGTCGGGGGTCCGTTCTGGGGGGGCCTTTACCCTGCTGTTCATCGGAGAGAAGGAGAAATAATAATAACGGCGGTGAGGTTACGGGGCGGACCGGGAAGGAGCCGACAAACCCCGTTTTGCGCCGCGGCTGCTGCAAATGTTTGAGGGGAAAGCTCCCGAGCTGGATTCCAGGGGTCTGCGAGCCGAGAGGGGGTGTGGGGGGGAGCAGAGGAAGGGGCCGTCCTCCCGCGATCCCAAATCAACTTTGTCGGGACTCGGGGGCTCTTCCCCCGGGCGGCGATAAAGGGCAGGCCGAGCCCCGACGGCTGCCCGGGGCTGGGGGTGGGCAGCCTCGACGGCCGCCTCCCCCTGACCCCCCCCCCTCCGGGAAACTGGGGAACGGAGGGGGTCACCCAAACGGGGCGAGGTTTTCCTCTCGCCGCAGCATCCCGGAGCTATCCAGGCGTTGCCGAAGCCCCGAGGGCACCCAAAACACGCGTGGGGCCGAGCCCCCGGGGGCGTTAACCCCGACGTGCCCCGACGGGACGAGGCAGAGCCCCCCTCCCGCAGCACCGGGGGGCTCCCAGCTCCGCCGTGGTTTCCTCCTCCCCCTCCTCCCGGTGCCGTCGTTCCCCCTCTCCTGAAACATCCCCCCCAAAAAAATCAAATCAGGGAAAGCAAAGAATGAGATGGAAATAT
>NC_140130.1:33298836-33313836 GCF_964035555.1 Netta rufina | reverse complement strand
ATTCGTACAAACCGGGCTGATGCTTATTCCCACGCCCTGCTCCTCTCTTTTCGCTTTCCTTCTCTTTCATTTTTATTTGTTTCAATTGTATTTTGTACAACGTGAACGAACGCAATTATACAGTGCTAAAAACCCTTTCCTCACCATTCAAATAAAAGCAGTGCTTTGAGAATCCTCGTACAATATTGCACAGTTCAAAGGTACAATAAGAAGAGTCGGTATTACAAAAGAAATCAAAAGAGTACAGATTATTTTTTTCTTCCCCCAGATACCGAAATAACTTTACAAGGAAAAAAAAAAAAATAAAATAAAGAAAACAAAAATAAAGACAACTGGTAGGAAAACAAGAATTCAAAGCAAGGATTTAAAATCTCTACGGAACCGATAATAAATAAGCGGCACCCGGTGGTGCCGGGGTGTTCAGCCGTTGGCTGTGAGGCTGTAGTTCTCGCTAGTTAGAAAGTCCCATGGCAGAAAGCGAAAGGTACAAAATATGGGGAAAGAAAGAGGCAAATCGGTGCCGAGGGCTGCCCCAAGGAAAAGCCGCGGTCGCTGGAGTCGGAGTCGCACCAGGGTCGGGAGCCGGCGCGGTTCGGAGGCAGAGGAGAGGTCCGAAAGGGACGGAAATTTTCGCCTTTCCCTTTAGCGTTTGGCAAACCTCGAGGAGTGGCGCGGGATCGTTCGCTTTTTATTCTCCCCACGTTTTTTTTTTTTTTTCCCTTTTTTTTTTTTTTTTTAATACAAAAATAAACCTAAAGCCGCCGAGCCCACCGCGGCTTTCGGCCACGCTCCCAAACGGCGTGACAGCCCCGGGGGGCTCTCCGAGCTCCCTTTTTCGTTCCCCCCCCCCCCAACCTCTCCCCGGGGTCCCGGCCGCTTTTTCCGTTCTTTTTCCCCTCCGTCTCCCTCCCCTCACCGGGCCCTCGCCGTCGGGGCCGCGCCGTCGCCGCAGTTACTTACGCGGGGGGCCGGGGGCCGGGGTTGGGGGGGACACGGCGGGCTCAGACGGGCCTCAGGAGGGGCACGGAGGTGACCACGGGGTGGGAATAATAGACGGGGTGGGGGAAAGTGAGCAGGGGCTGGGTGCCGGGGGCGCTGGCGGCGGCCGAGCCGCCCTCGGCGCCCGAGTTCTCGTGGTAGAGGATGGGGACGCGGACGATGCGCTGCGCCGCGGCGTGGCTCAGGTTGGCGGCCTCCAGCTCGGCGGCCAGCTGCCTCTTCCACTTGTTGCGACGGTTCTGGAACCAGATCTTCACCTGGGTCTCTGTGAGGTGCAGCGAGGCAGCCAGGCCGGCCCGCTCCGAGCTGCTCAGGTAACGCTTCATGTCGAAGGTGGACTCCAGCTGGAAGACCTGGCTGCGGCTGAACACCGTGCGGGTTTTCTTCTTGCGGCACGGTTTCTTCTCCGGGCTCTCCTCCCGTTTCTTCCAGTCCTCCGCGCCCGGCTCCTTCTTGGCCTCCTCCGAGTCGCTCTCCTCCAGCACGATCTCGTCGGGGCTCTTGGAGTCCAGCTCCTTGTGCTCCGCATCCGCCTTGAGCAGAGGCTCCGGGGAGTCCCTGTCGGTGCCCGAGGCTGGGGACGAGTCCCTCAGGAGGGATTTCTCGGCGGCTGGACCGGGGGGCAGCGGGCAGGGGGGAGAGAGGGACACAAAGAGACACCTTCACCGCCCGGCCCCGGCGCCCCGTCGGGGGGCAGCGGGGGGGACCCCGGGCCGGGATGCGCGACCCCAACCGCGGGCTCCCCGTCCCCATCCCGTCCCATATCCCCGTCCCCATCCTCCTCCCGCTCCCCGCTCCCCGTTCCCGTCCCCATCCCCGCGGCCGCCCCGTCGGGGAGGCGGGGAGCGCTACCTTCGGTGCGGGGCAGGTGGGCTCCGGCCGGGGTGAGGGCGTAGGGGTACCACCAGGTCTGGGCTCGCTCCAGGCAGTGGGCGCTCAGGGCGAAGCGCGGCGCCGGGATGTCGAAGCGGGGGGAAGGCGAGGTCGCCCACCTGCGACAGGGCGAAGCCGGCTCCATCCGCCGCCCCTTTGCCCGACGGGGCGAACAGCGGGCGCGGTTGCTTGGGGGCCGCTTTCGGGGGGTCTCCGTTGAGCAGGTTCTTGATGTAGAACGACTCCTTGGGGGGCGGCGGGGCGCTGGGCGGCTCCTGCCCGGTCTCCGGCATCCTCCGGTGCCCGCCCGGTTCCTGCCCGCCCGAGGCGGCTCCCGGCGGAGCGGGGGAGAGGCGAGGCGGAGCGGCGGGGGAGCGGGGCGGCGGGGCCGGCCGGGGGCCCCTCGCATGAGGGGGCGGCAGGGCGGGGGGCCGGGGGGACCCTGGCAGCCCCAGGCACCGGGGGGCTGCTGCGGGCAGGCGGAGAGAGCCGGGGGTCGTCGCTGCCGCCGCCGCCGCCGCCGCCGCCGTCGCCGCCGCCGCCGCTCGCTGCTGCGTCAACCTGGCGCCGGATGCTAATGATGAAATCAAAATGTCATCCAAGTTAAACGCGGGGAGCACACGGCGATTGGGCACGCACGATGGCAAATGGGATTAGGCGGGGAGGCAGCCGGGAGGAGAAGGCTCCGCTCAGCCCCTGCCTGCCTCGCCTGCCCGCAGCCGCCGCGGCCCCGGCCCCCCTGCGACGTGCTGCTGCGGCTGGAGGCTCCGAGCGCCCGCCCGTTATTGGCTTTATATAGGCCAATTAGGCAGCAAATGAGGACGGGGCTATTAGCACAAAGGGACACCGGCTCCGCTGAAGCACCACGGGAGAGAAGGGAGCCGAGGGACGCCCCGCTCCTGCCACCAAAGCGGCCCCGCCGCCCGGACACCCCTCTTCATCCCCGCACCCCAAAACCCGGGGACGGCTCCGGGCCCATCCGGGCCGAACCGGGCCGGGCTGAGCCGTGCGGGCTGCCCGAGCCCCCCGGCACCGAGACCGGGATGCCCGGAGCTCGGCTCCCCCCTGGGTATCGCTGAAAAGCCCGGCTCCCCCCCAGGCACCTCGGGGCACGGTTTTTTCCCTCCCCAGCTCCTCCGCGGAGCAGCAGCGATTTAGGGGATCCCTTTCCCCTTCCTTGTCCTCTCCTTCCCTGCCCGGCCCGGAGCTGCCGCCGCCTCCCCGCCGGGCAGGAGGCGCCCCCTGCCGGGACCGGGCCCGGGGGAAGCGGGCAGAGGGTGAGGAACGGGCGGAGGTGGGCTGGGGAGGGAAGGGAGAAAGGGAAAGGGAAAGGGAAACGAAAAGGGAAAGGAAAGGAAAGGGAAACGAAGGGGAAAAGGAAAGGGAAAAGTAAAAAAGGAGAGGGGAAAAGAAAGGGAACTAAAGGGAAGGAAAAGGGAAAATGGAACATGGAACATGGAAAAAGAGAAAAAGGAAAAGGGGAAAGGGAAAAGAAAAGGGAAAAGATAAAAGGAAAACGGAAAATGGAAAACGGAAAAAAAAAGAAATTGGAAAGGAAGAAAGAGGGGGAAAGGAAAGGAAAGGAAAGGAAAGGAAAGGAAAGGAAAGGAAAGGAAAGGAAAGGAAAGGAAAGGAAAGGAAAGGAAAGGAAAGGAAAGGAAAGGAAAGGAAAGGAAAGGAAAGGAAAGGAAAGGAAAGGAAAGGAAAGGAAAGGAAAGGAAAGGAAAGGAAAGGAAAGGAAAGGAAAGGAAAGGAAAGGAAAGGAAAGGAAAGGAAAGGAAAGGAAAGGAAAGGAAAGGAAAGGAAAGGAAAGGAAAGGAAAGGAAAGGAAAGGAGGACCTAGCCTCTCATTCTGGCATGCTTCTCAACATTTGAAATACATGTGTGCATCCACTGCAAACATCTGTCCTGGCATATGCAGAGCTATAGACTTGAGAGTGTGTGAGTGTGCTTAGGGAGGCAACAATCTCTACATTTAAATGTTGTAATGCCCTGATCATTGCAACTGATTTCTCTTCCTTCTCTTGCTATTCCGTTTCAAAGGCATCCACCTGGCAATTAGAAATAACACATCTTTTATCTGAATCAGATTTCTCAATGGCAATGCTTGCAAGCTATCTCCAGGATTTCTGCTTCCCCCAGAAAATTTGGGGTTATAAATCTTGGGGAAGCTTCCACAGACCCAATCAAGTAATATTTTTGGCTGCAGCAGGCATGATATTTACCACATACATTCAGTGTACGTGACTTTTCAGAACGCTGTTTCTTATGTGACCATTTCTAAACTGTTAGTGTCATTGTAAGGATTAGTTTAGGTAAACTGGGAGTGCAGAAATGAAAAATCAGCCATGCACACCTTGGGGACAGGGTCTCAGCCATTCATAAGAGTTTATAGAAAAACTCTTCCCCTAAACATCCGCTGCCCTTATAGGCATTGGGCAAAATAAAAATCATCACGAAATTTTCAAGGAAAGTCCATTTCAGTGGAAATACTCCTCAACTCTGGGCTGCAATGCATAGGAAAAATGAGAGACAGAAAGTGGTTCTTAGACAGAAAACAGCCCAGGGCTCTTGCTTGCCACACGAGGAGCTGGGTTAAAGCTCTGTTCTGTCTGTTTGCAGCTCTTACCTGAAAAACCAAGGTGCATAGTTTTTATAGAAGACCTCAGTGCATTCCCCCATCTCAGGAAAGTTCTTGCTGCAGATCTGAGTCACTCAAACCATTCTGTATTGAAATTCCCACCCTTTTACTTTCCTCTTTAATTGCTCTGGTGACTATTGGGTCCCAATGCCTCTAGTCCCTCAGGGTAAACAACCACCCATAGTGGAAAAAGCTAAGCAGAAAAGAAAAACCAAGCCACTTTGCAATTCTTTATTCTGTATCACACATAATAATAATAATAATAATAATAATAATAATAATAATAATAATAATAATAATAATAATAATAATAATAATAATAAAAAACACAAACATAAACATAAACATAAACATAAACATAAACCATTCATATTTGTGTGTTTTATTTTTGTCCCCCTGCAATATCTGGACATCTGATGTTGACTGACCCATCCCCATGCTCAGCAGTGGAGGACCCAGGTGGAATTTGCTTCAGTCTTTCTTCTATTTCTGCTCCCAGACCCACACTCATACCATTCCATTGTAAACAGATAATTATTATTTCATTAGTGTTCCAATCCAGAATTAATTGGCTAATTTACACATGGATCAATTGTATAAATGTGATGTTTGTGATAGGTGCTTGATATGATTTAAAGTAATTGTTTATTTTCAGGTTTGGCTCGCATTGTATTGCAAAGTGATTTATCTCCTTATTTATCCTGTCTCAGTACTGCCTCTTCTTTTTCATTATTTTTCTAAAGAGGCACACTCTTGCTAGGCTGAAGCTTGCATCTCTACTGTGTGGTTTGTGAGGTTTGCATCTGCTCGTGCTCCAGCAGAAGCTCTCTGACAGCAGCAGGACCTTTCCTGCTCAGCCCTCAGCCTCTCCCTAGGCCATTCCTATGCTCTCCTGTAGGTGGTTGCAGCATTTGGCCTTACAAGTGTAGGGAAACAATAATCTGTCAGAGCAGTACTTAATTTCATGGCTAACTTTAAGCAATTTGTTCCACGGGGAAGGGCTGAAGTGCCTCGTTGCATCAGGGTTTGGATGTTCAGGGGGAGAAGGAAGAAGAGATGAGAACACGGTTGCTAGTTTGCCTCACACACGGATGTTACATACTCAGGAAATTGAAATGAATTCTTCCACCATCAGATTTTAGAGCTGCTGTTACGCTGCCCAGGCAGCTAAAAACAATTTTTGTGAATGCCAGAGATTAACTACAGAAGACTTTGAGCCACCTTCAATGGCTCTCCCTTTCCTATCGCAAATTGTTACATACTATCAGAGCCTCTGTAAAACCAGAGTTATTCAGAAACATTGCATTTCTGCATTTCTCTGCTATTCCTTCAATTGCTCCTTCTGAATGCAAGATTGGAAATAAACAGAGGTTACCCAGAAAAGGGATGCTACTTTCTCATCAGCAGTAAAGTCTGTTGCAGGATGTGTTTGATAAGGATGTTTTATTCAAGACTAGAAAAACTACCAGCAAGTTATGCTTGGTAACCTACCTGAGGTTTTGCTTGCTTGAGTAGTACAAGGTTGTGTCTGATGCACATAGGTTAGGAGGTGGTTTGGAACATGTAAAGTTGTGCCCTTATTGTGCCTTACAATGGCATTTTTGTTCCTTTAAATGCAAGGGTTTGCAAGTCTCTGTTTTCTGGCAGCTTCCTGGCAGGCTGAGAGTCTTTCCTGACAAATATTACAGTCTCCATTCTGAACCTGGTTGCCCAGCAGGAGAGCAAGTTGTTTAATTTATGAGAGTTTTGTTTCTGAGGCCCATCACAGTCTTGTGTCTGACTCAAAAAGATATCATTTTTAGAGAAAAGAGGAAAATTTTTGAGGTTATGATGTTTTAGTGAAACAAGTTCTGTTGCAAACTGCCGCGTACTTTGGAATAAATCCATGGGGACAGAACTGATGGGCAAATGATGTGATCTAAGTACAGTCTTCATCTCATACAGCACTACACACATGCTCTGTATGAGGTGATACAATGCTCTAAAGTCGTCAGAAACCCGTAGAACATATCCTTTGCTTTTGTCTTTGCGACCTGCCCACCAGTCCAGTTTCGAGGAAGTATGATCATGTTTGTGTTGATATTAGCCAGGTGTGCACAGTTTATCACTTTCACAAGCACACTCGCAGAACAGAGGTCAGCTAAACACACTGTAGGAAATGTCTTGTGGAAAGTATCATGGGAGGATTTCAAGGCAGAACATAAGCTGTTCCTTCCTCATCTGAATTAAGCTTTATTGTTACTCATCTTACCCATTTCAAAATATGAAAGGACAGAAACATCCAAAGACCAGTGGATAGATGGCAACTTGGCAGCTTGTGGTTCTAAATCTGAAGATTGGTGCTTATATACCAAGTCATAAACACTGAGCTATCACGTAGAATGTAAGAAAAAATTAAATCAAAAATCAGAATAAACATCCGCACTGGTGAAATCCCAAACAAGCAGAGCTCTTTGTGAGATTATATATTTTTGAATGTGAAAATCACATATTTTTGAAAATGATGAGAATCCTGAAACCAAAGCTGAAAAATGCAGAGAATTTTAGCCCCTACTGAATTAAAAAAGAAGCGCAAAGCTGTATGGTGACTGTTTCACTGGCCTGACTAGGAAAAAAAAGAGTTGTTATAATCCACACTCAGCCTTCAGCCCTCAGATCCAAATTACCCATTTGCAGAGAGCCAACTGAGAACAGAATAGATCCAATGTTTGTGTGCACAGCAGCTGAACAATGTGCAGTTTTAGGAGTTCTTAAATAATCATTGATTTCAAAAGTGTTACAGCCCATTGACTCAAAAATCAGCTACTTATGAAGAGTCTCGCATTCATATCTGAGATCCTTGGCAATTGTACAAGAGGTATGCTGAACACACACACTGAACATGAGCTGCATTTTGCACTTTATTAAAAGATCTTGAGGTCACCCTAGTTTCCCTAAGCACTTTTGTTATAAATGGCACGGCAATCTGAACCAGCTTGCCCTGAGTCAGCACATCTCCAAAATAGCTCATGATTTTGCAAAATAAATGAATGATGGGGCCATATTATGCTTTGGCAAGAGCTTCTATGATAAGACCTCAGCGTGCTTTGCACTTATTAATGAGTCTGTCTTGCCTGCTGGTCCTCGGGGAAGGTTACTCCTCAGGCATGGTCAGAAGTCTCAGGAATACCTAGAACGTGATGTGCACACCACAGGTGGCTCCTTCTGCCTCTTTTGGCTGGGGACATCTCTGTAGGTACACAGACAGCTCAGGTGCTCACATCCCTTCCATGGCATGCAGACTCTTCTACCCATTCTGCAAATAAAATAAAATAAAATAAAATAAAATAAAATAAAATAAAATAAAATAAAATAAAATAAAATAAAATAAAATAAATTTCTGCATTTCTTTTGACATAACATTTCTGTACATTCCAGGAAAAATGTATCCCTAGTTAATGAAGTTTCTTATTTCCACTCTCTGTATATTATTATAAATGCTCAAACTCACTTTATAAAGATGTGAGCATCAGAGGCAAAGAAATGACCACTCTGGGGTAAGAGTTCTTTCCTCCAAAATCAAATTCCAAACCATTCCTTCTTTGGGGAAGAGCTCTACATTTATGTAGTGTGCATTGTGGTTTTTTTGTTTGTTTTTTTGTTTTACATGGTTGAAAAATTAAAAATCTATTAGAAAGTCAAACACCACATATATATATATTTAAATATTTTTTAGTTAAACAGATATCAGATATTCGTTGATATCAGATAGATATAGATATATCTATATCTATATCCTGATATAATAGATATCAGAAATTCATTGGTAATAAACTTGATTAAAGCAGTGCTGTGTGTCAGGAAAACCCCAGGACCAGAAAGGTTAGATGGAGAGCCAAACAAAATGCACCTAACTTTTTCTTGGTGCCCTGTGGCTACTAGTCACAGGAAACTAAATCCTCTCAGGGACCCCTGAACACAAGCTGGGTCGTGCTGTTTCCCTGCCCAGGTGGGCCCTTGGCAGTGGATCTGTGATTATCCAACTGCTCCGAGGTGTGCAGGGCAGTGCTGGGGGATCTGAAGATGGTTGGTGGAGAGCAGAAGGATTAAATCCACTGCAGGGCAAAACCTTTGATGCACGGGTGTTTGCTCAGCTTCACCAACAGCGTAGCCATCACTGCTGCAGTTACACCAAAGGGGACTGTACGATTGGCCCTGACAGCATCTCTGAACATTTTGTTCAAGGTGGCAGATAAGACAAATAATAATATGTATTACAAATGACAGAAAGTGGAACAATTTTGACATGGCATATGCATGAAATGTAATACCTGCAAGCACTGCTGGGTATCTGCAGAGCAATAGAAGTGTCAAAATAAAATTCCCAATATATTAAGCAAACACCATTCCTCCTCATCATCTGATAAGTATTCTTACCGTGTGTTGTTATCGACAGAGTATGAGACCTAAGTTACTCGTGTAATGCTGTCACAAAAAAAATTACTTTCAGTACATTTCCATTTTCCTCTAGACCACCCGTGCCTCAAATATTTCAGTGAGGAAAACTGTAAACAGTACACACGGTGCTGTCACGGGGAGTTCATTACCTGTTACCATGCCTGAGAGCTGCACTGCGATGAGGAACAGAGGATATGCTAAAAGCTTCAAGGGCAAATGTACAGCTGATACTTCTCTGGGTTGTTTTTTTTTGGTCAGATGGTTGTTTTTTTATACATTTGTTTTTGGTTTATTGGCAGCAAGGGTTTTTATGGATAAGGGGATAAGACCATCTCTATTCCGTTGTAGAGACCATGCCTGTAAAGCGCTGAAGCCGATCAGATTGCAGACCACTGATCAGTTTGCAGACGCCCTTGATAACGCCCTTCACCTTCATACTAAGCTCTGAAATGATAACGTATCGATTGGAATGCTTCGCGGCCGTATGGTGCAGAGCATCATTGATAAGCAGCTCTGCACGTGCAGGTGACAGACAAGGCAGGGAGGCAGGCTGAGGCAGCGATGCCACGCTGCTACCAGAACTTCCACCTGGGAACCTTGGGCTACGCACGCTTGGCATTCTTACCAAAAGTTTTCTGCTTCATTCCAGGCAGGCTCCAACCCCAGTTCACAGAGGATGACTGCTGGGATGCTCCTGCTGCTCATTACAACCACAATGATGAAATTGTCCCAAAGCCTGGCAAGCCTCCCTGCCCCACGTGCCCCGCTGCAGCACCACGGCCAGCAGCAGCAGCGGGCGGCACCAGGGCTGCAGGATGTGGGATGCAGGGTCAGGATCCTACGTGTCCATAAGCGTGAGAAGTGGAGACACTCACTGCTCCTGTGAGAGCCCGCAAGGAGGAAAATAATGAACTGTGTCTAGATCCTGAGGCTACAAGGCAAAACTGAGAGCCTTTGGCAACAGCGCCCCAAGCCCTTGCAGGCAAATTCGAGAGAATTACATCTTGGTTTATTTTAATATCAAAGCATTTTATAAGAAGACATGGCAATCGTTTCCCTTTCCAACAGTGCTGGCGCTTTGCCCTGTTTGTTCTCCAGCTGGCATTTTTTTTTGTGCTTCTTGGAGATATATCAAGGTTTATGCAGTATGCGCAACTTGGAGGAGATGGAAAAGACATTGACAATATTAATTGTTTCATAAAGACCGTCAGATAAGAGATGTTTTTTATATCCTTGGTTTAAGCCTTGTTATTGAAAAACCAATACCCTGCCATTTGTTTATACTTTTCTTGCCATGCAAGGCAGATATATTAGAGTGAATGAAGCTAATAAAAGGCTATAGGCAGCATTTTCCACACTCAACTTATAGGCACGGCCTCTTTCTCAGAAGAAAACTGTCTTTTATTTTGGAATGTTATAACCATTCCATCTCCCTGTAAAAATGAGTGAAGAATCAGACGTTAAGGGGCAAAGAGAAAGGATTTAGCTGAGCCTTTCTTCACAGCAACAATTCCACTGGCATCACAACCTTACTTACATGATTAGCTGCTAATGCAGAGGGGTGAAGGACTCTACCAGGCAACCCATGGGTGTGAGAGCTTGCTTGGAAGCTAAGGGCCAGCACAAAAAATATCTTTTTCTTGCAGCATTCTTATTCGGATCCAAGAAGTTAGCTGCAGAGCGAGAGGTCCTGAGGGTGGAGAGGAGCCCCAAACTCTCCAAAGGCAGTGCATGACTACTGGTTTCAGACTACAAAAATGCTGTTAGTTAGTTACTGGAGATCTTGCAAAACTTCTCCATCCAAGCAATGGTAAAAGTAAGTCTTAAGAAATCTGTTTGCATTGCAAGCATCTTACTCCTAGCAGCTTCTAATTTCATTTACTCAGCATTTTAGTCCCTGTAGGAAGGAAGAAGGAGGTGGATTTACCTGTCTTCATTTAAAAAAAATAATATTTTTTATCATGTTCTACCTAGTGTCATGTGCAAAATAAATACAATGCTTGCAAATCTTCTAAACAAGAGTTTCAGTGCTATTGTGTTGTGTCAAATCAATGCTATGGTGTTAGGAAGACACACAGCGTAACAGAAAGTGAGGACTGGAATATAGAAACTCAAGTCAAGAAGGAAGGAAAAAAAAATCAGATGCCAATATTCTACAATCTCACAGAAATTTGTAAAAATATACCATGCTACGCAGCATGAGAAAGCTCCATTGCAGTCTTGAGTTACTGCAGCAGGACACCAAGAGCCACTGTAATTATTAAAACATCTTCCATAAGGGCTCCCTGGGTTTCACCTTGATCCATGCACAGGGAACATGGAGCCTGACATCCTGGTCTTCCCAGCAGCTCTGTAGGTAACATTCCTACATTTTCAGGATGTTTCTGTGCAGATACAAAGGTCTGGTCCTGTGGTGCAGGCACAAAATTCAGTACTAGAGGAAGTACCAAGGCATAGGTTTTTCTCTATTTCATTTTAGCTCCAGAGTGGAGGAGGCTTTTGCTCAGCAGCCATATTTATTCCACATTTTTTTGTTACCCGGACTACATTAAATTAGGAATACCTGACTTCTTCAGCAGAAGGTTTTTAAGAACATGTTGCAGAAAAATAGAAGCTAGCTGAAGAAGGCAAAGGAAGAAAAGCCACAGCCATGGGCACTGCTGGGGTCTTCTTATTTACCTCCCAGACAGCAGGCCCAAGGGGAGCCTCTGCACACCCAGCCTTCAGTGCTAGCTGGGTCAGTCACCTGCATACACAAAGAAAGCAGTAAGAATAAATGTTGTTTTGGAGGTGTTTCACTCATTTTCAACTGCTTGTCGCAGTTTAGTGTTACAATGCGTGTAGTATTTGCACCTGGGAGAAGATTAAAAGGACCACCTTGATCTCAGGGGCTGGACTGGAAGGCTTCCAGGAGCACCTTCCACCCTAAATTTCCTGGGATGATTCCAGGCACCGATCCGATTGAGAAAGAGTATTTGGGCCACACAAGAAACAGCACAAGTTGAAGAACCATGCTTCATGGTGATTTCAGTCTTGAGTGCCAGAAGAAATAACGCTTGAAGGACGGCCTTTTTTCCTGCAAGGCCTACACAGGCAACAGGGGAGAATTTCTCTACATCGGTGCAAAAGCAAACATGATCATTGGCAGTCCTCTTGTAAAAGTATTTATCTTAGTCACATTACTCGTGCCATTAGATTCTGATTTCTGGCTCCATTGTCACAGGGAAAAAAAAAATAACAACTGCCATTCATGGCAGCAAAGCTGACACAGCAATATGCTTTCTGCTGCTCACAACATCTGTTGAGCTAATGCGAAACAACACAACCCAATTCCATTTCCAGCCACGCACGTGTTTGCATTTCTCCTCGACCTGCCAGTTCTAATGGCTCACAATTAAATAAAAGCCTTCCTCGTTCTCCGGGTTTCCTTGCCCATCCTCCCGCTGAGGCTCCGGCTTTAATTTAGCCCCATTACCTTCCCATGGCAGCAGACTGTTATGGCAGGCAGCAGGATTATGACTCATCATGTACTGTGGGAAGTAATGATCATCCAAAAAGCAAACGGAGGTGGGCAGTGAAGGAGAAATCACTTATGCAAATAGAAATATTTTCAATAATGATCAACAGCGTGAGAAAGAATATAGGAAAAATTACATTAGACCGAGGAGCTTCATTTTTAAAATGTTCCCTAAGTGCTAGAAATCTTCCCATCTTCATTTTTCCCTTTAAACTCTGTCATTTGTACAGCCTATTAACCTTTAACTTTATGACTATCCTAACGTGAAATACTGGCAGCATTTAAGTCTGAGAATACTGGAGACCTGCCTTCCTGGTTGGCAACAGAGGTGAAGCGCTTTCTTTTAAATCAGTCATTTTTAATATCAGTCATATACACACAGCATCAGAGACACTATTTTTAGATTCACGTGCGGGCATTACTTATAATGAATGCTCTACAGACTCCAGCTATCTTTCTTCAGTGGTCTTAAAGTTTCCTTCTTGCCTGCCCTCTCACAGGTTGTCACCCTAATTGCAGTCTTCAATTCTGTTTAAAAGTAAGAGAGCAAATCAAATTAAATCACTTCCTTCAAACTCCCGCTTTCCTGATCTTAAACAGACAATATAAAATTAATTATTTGTGTTTACAAGAGCTCCTGGGGAGTCGAGCCAAGGCTGGGACTTCATTGTCTGAAGCACTAAACCACTGCTGCTCCAGCCATTTCTGCCCTGAAGACCTGGCAAGTCTAGATGGGGCAGGGAAAGAAAGGGTGATTAAGTGATTTCCAAAAGGTGGTAAAGATGAAGTGGCTTATCTGAGTGGCATGTGCTGGGGCCATATCGATTATAACTGCAGCAGAGGATGTAAGCAGTTTAATGTGGAGCTTGTTTGGTTTTAATTGTTATCATTATTCCAAACCACATGAGTGACAAGGGCTGCTCAGACCTGGGGATGGGAACTTCTGCTGTCTGTAACTCAGTAATTAAGAAGCACCCAAGGAATGAGAGTGTTTATGGCCAGGGCTGATTGCTGGGAGGCTCGTGTGGAGGTGGTAGCTCGCAGAGGTGTGCTGTTACCTGTATACACCATCACAGATTTCCAACAGACCAACTATAGATATTTGTGTTAAATAAAACTTTGCATTAAAGCCAAAAGCAATAGTCACAAAGAGGTTTGAACAGGAAGTACCAAATCGATACCTTGGGTTAGACATTTACCTGTCCCTGTTTTCTTCCAGAGTAACTCCACCTCCTCCAGTGAAGTTGCTCCTGATTTACCCTGTAAGAAAGCAGGCTCAACCACAGAGCTTTTTCACCATGCATTGCTGCAGTGGATGCAGTAATGTGTCACTGTGTGATACACTGCTGGTGGGACAGTGTCACGATAGCCATAAAGTTTTCTCACAAAAATGATAAGGGGATGGCACTCCCCTTATGAGTGAAGGATGTGGGCAAGAGACATGGAGCAGCAGCTATGCCGGAGGATTTCAGGTAAATGAAAGCCCTGTTTGGACCTGCAGATTTCACTCTAAAGAAAATTCTTTTCTGATTTTTCATTCCTAAGAGCAGCTAGCTAGAGAAACAGATCTCTTCTGGGATCCTCTGCTCTCAGGACAGTTCCCCTGAACCTGGAAAAGGCCTCACTTCTTCCCCTCCTACCCCTGCCTCAGAAAGAGCAGGCTCACTTTTGGGTAGAAGCGAGAAAGCAGCTAGCCAAGGGGTTGGGTAGGCTTGCTGGGCCACAGCCCAAATTCAACCAAGGAAAATAAATACGTGGGCAGTTCTGAGATTTGAGCAAGGCCCAGCCAAAGGAGGAAGTGCAGAGTTAAGCTTGCTTTTGCATCCTACTTGTGCCCTGACTCCAGCATGTCCTTTCTGTTTGTATGAATGAATTTATAAGGGGATAGAGGAAGCAGACAGCTTTTATGTTGGTGTCTACAGATATTTCTTTACTGTGCAACAGACTTGGGCCCAGATGTCCATGAAAAGGACCCTGGCAGGCTGCACAGGCAGGCTGCATGGTGCTAGATTTGCCCAGGTAACAGTTCAGGTGGCACAGCCTGCACGCCCACAGCCCAGCCACCACGCTCCCCAAAACTTCAGTGGGATTCAGGCCTCTAGTCACGGAGCTGCTTTTCTAAACTCCAGCTGGGTTTAGAAACACGTTTAATTTAGGCGCGCTCTTGGGCCCTATTGATTTTAATGTAACAATCATATGTTTAAAACTTAGCATGTGCTTAATTGCTGCGGTGAATAACAACAGACTGATGTTGGAGCTTATGTGCCTTGCTGACCTGGTGCCTGAGAGATGTTGTACCAGCCCCATGACAAGGGAATCCAGGGGACGGCGGTTGTCACCAGCCTGAAGTCAGATGATCCCCGATTCTTGTTTTGTTTTGGAAGAACACCTTGTTTCCTAAACAGAAGGGAAGTCTAAATTAATTTGGAAGCAAAATTATATAAAGCTTCTTGTTCATTTAGCTCCTATTCTTGTCGTTGTTCTTCATTGTTGTCATTGTTGTTGCTGTTGTTGTTTCATTTTTGGCATTTAC